>NC_041390.1:425634860-425655607 GCF_002162155.2 Triticum dicoccoides | reverse complement strand
CAGCTGCCAGCATTCATAGCAAGTAGTACCAGTAAAATACTAGGCTATAAGCCCACTTATGTGGAGGAGAGAGAGGCATTGACAAAGTCAAGGAGTAGGCTCTGCTAGAGCCCATCTCTACACGTGCTCCTAGGTATAAAAAAACTAATTCTAAAAAAAGAGGCATACAAAACAATTATGTCTAAAAAAGAATGGTAAAAAACATTTGAGTGGAAATAGATAGAGAGAAAGTGAGAAAAAGTTGTAACCTTATAGCCAACCTTATAGTCAACACTATGGTAGTATTACATGAGGAAGGAGGGAGTGGTGCACATGCCAAGTTCACTGGGATGCCATGTTTTACAGTCCTCCGTCGTAATAGTGGAGACAATAGCTTTCATCAAAAATAAACAATGAATACTCGTTGCTCGTCCTCTATGGCCTCATTCGGTTTAAAGGATTTTTACAGGAAAATCGTAGGAACAAAGATTCCAGAGGAAAATTTCCTATAGATGCATTCAGTTTGTAGGAAACGCATACGAGATTTTCATAGGAATACTATTCATTTCCTATGTTTTTGCAGGAATCTACACATCCACTCAAAGCTCATTTTGTGCGTAGGAACGAGGCAAGACAATTCCTTAGGATGGCAAGTGACATCCTATCAATTTACTTTACTATTCCTAAATCCTACGTTTTGGTTTCCTCCAACTGAATGAGGCCTATATCGGAAAGAATACTTTCATTCGCTGACATGTGGGACATCGACCATCCTGGTCCACCTGCCATGCACAAAATTATCCTTGTCCACCCCGGTCATAGCGCAGGCCTAGCCTTTCCCACTTTAAGTTGGTCGGACGAAGGAACCATCATGACTTCATTGAATTCCGCTTCTTCAAGAAAACTTATTGTACCCGCAATACTGCTACCACACGTGAAGACTCGACGTCATTGTACCACGTCATATCACTAAAACCCACTAGACCATACTAGCCCTCCTAGGATTTGTACTCCCTCCGTTTCAAAGTTAGTAGTAGTACAAACTTGAGTCATGTATTTTGGAACGGAGGGAGTACGTCTCTGTACTTCTATGATTTTGTGTTGTACATCTCTGTACTTTTGCTACGATTTTCCTACCCTCTGAACCAAATGAGGCCTGAATGTATCAGTGTCAACTATTGTCTGATCGATCGCTAAGCCTACAATTTTAGGAGCTTGGGCTATTGGCCGATCGATGAAAGATCAGTATAAGCGTACCACGAGCTCATCAGCCCCAACATTTCTCTTTGGTGAGTGTTTTGCAAGTACTATAGCTCACACAGTAGCTAGCCTATTAACACCTAGAATCATCAAACAATCCCTCTGGATATGATAAACAGTTCAAACTTACATCTAAGCATGCCATATATTACATCAAAAGCTGGTGAGGATACATCTGTTTCCATAACTCGGCGAGGCTTCGCATGATTCACTATCAAACAAATGTAGCAAGTACCGCCCAAACAAGATAGTGCACTAGCCCTAAGATGGTTTGATAACATGCATCATTCTGGTAATTAAACACAATGCAAACTACACCGAAGGATTAGCGCGACCAACTATTTCTTGTCATCGCTCTCTCGGGCAATGATCACCGCACGGACAGTGGCATGGGAATCGATCTCTAGGGCGATGTCCATAGGACGGACCGCGACATGGGAATCGATCTCTAGGGTGATGTCCACAGGATGGACAGCGGCATCGCAATTGATCTCTGGGCCGATGTCAATAGGACGGACCGTGACATCAAGAACGATCTCTGGGGCGTTGTCCACAAGATGGGCCGCAACATCGGAATCATCAAGGACATCCACCGGCACCTGCACAACCCTAACATATTAGCAAGGACATTGCAAATAATCAAAAAACACAACTATGGTAAGCCATTATTTTTTACCTTGTGCAGCTCACCGGGGGATCCCATCCTTCTGGGGGCCATCACCTTGCTAGGGGAATACTACTTCTCAACGGCGACTATCTCCTCAAACTCGGACTTGAGCCTCGCATAGGTGGCCACTAGAGTTTCTGGGGTAGGCACGGTGGGGCCCTTGTTGTTCTTCCAACTTCCTTTGAGGAGTTTGTCCGCCAACGTCGTCAACTCTTTGGCTAGTGCTTGTTTCTTGGAGTTCTTCGTCTCCATGGGCTGGCCCGCCAACATGGTCAACTCGTTGGTCGGTGCTCACTTCCTGGAGATCGCTGTCTCCAATGGGTTGTCTGCCAGCAACTCCTTGCCTAGTGCTCCAGGATCCATCAATGAACTGACAAACAAAAAGCAATCTAAAGGAAACCACAATCACAATGAAAATGGGAAAAGAATAAGCTATGAGAATCAGTCAGTGCTTCACAAAAAGAAGATTCTTGGAATGAGAATATAGTAGCATCATTGATTCACCCACCGTTCCTTCGTCGGTGCAGAAGAGAAATGGCAGAAGTGAGTAGCCTGGAGTGAGGTCTTCTTCAAGAAAGGGGAGAAAGGGCTTCAACGAGCGTTCCAGTGAAATGATGGTTGCTTCGTCTAGTCCAACTTCGAGGCCACTTTACCACTACTGGTAAAGGTGTGGGTTTTGTGATATGACGGGTCATGGCGCCCACACCGGGGTGACCGGTGAGTCTCGACTATAGCACCTCGATGTGATTTGGAGGATGCCCCGCAGGCCCGGATGCTTTGATGTCCCGCATGTAGATAGAGTGGCTAGTCATATAGGAGTACTCAATATTGTGCACCATGACCAAGGCGGAGAGGAAAATGAGAGAACTACGTATTTATTTATGGTGTAGATTCACTCATTTTGCTCCATATGGAGTACTACTCATTTAGGGTGTAGTCTAGTCAGTTGTTAAATCTCTAGAAAGGCAAATACTCTTTTCTGGTTTACATGGCTATATTAGCAAGTAGTACTACAATACTGGGCTCAAATAGCAATTTTGTCTCATGCAAGATCCTGGCTATATGCGTGCTCCAAGGCACCGCACCACGCCCCACCCCTACACAAAGACTGTCATGCGAGCGTTCGCAACTGCCATGTTCGAGTTGCGCTTGGCTCTTCGCCTCTTCGAGTAGACGAACAATGATGTTACTAATACTTCTATAGTATCGAATCCACTGCTGCACGTCCGTCCACCGTGTGCGGGAGAGATAGCTTGTTGTAGTATAAGGCTAGTTGTAATGGGAGTATCATAGGTAGTATGATGCATGCCAACTAGGCAAATTGGATGAGGTGGCATAAAATTAAATGAAGAAAGAGAGGGTTGAGTATCATATCATGATACCGTATCATATTAAATGTTGTGCTACTATGTGTCATGCATGCTAAAAATGAAGTCATCTATGTGTCCTGGCTGCGCTTGGCTCTTCGCCTCTTCGGGAAGTCAAACAATGATGGAGTACTAATGCAGTGGAGGACTACTACATTATGCTTCTAGCCATCTGACACCGAATGAAATGCTGCATGTCCACCACGTGTGGGAGGGAGAGTGTGTAGCGAAAGCTTCTCCTAGTCCTGCCAGCCACCATGCTCATGGGCGAGGGAGGGATGCAGCTTCATTGACTTACTACTCCTGCCTGTGCGTGTATGACAGGTGGGCCCAACAGGTGGGTGGCCCACATGTCATACAACCAAAGGCAGGTACAGTTAAGGCACCGGAGCTCAGTCCGCGAGGGAGAGGGCGTTGTAGTAACAAAACTTCTCGTTGTTGTACGACTTGACGCGACACATCAGAGCACTGCACTCGATATATTTCAATAATTTGCATTTACCGATGCATTAATAACAATGCATGCATGTATGCCGTGACTTTCCTTTTGATACTGGCATGTGTTGATTTAATGCACCTTGCCAAATTTTGACTATAAATTTAACTAACCAAATGTTGATGCATGTCACAAAAAATTACATCATTGAAAACTATGTTCAAATACGAATCAAATGATATAATTTTTGTTAACATGCACTAACATTTTGTCAGTTAAATCTTTGGTCAAAATTTAGCACCAATTACAAAGGGGCCAAATAAATATTGTACTCTCACATTTTTTTGGGGATACTAACACATAGAAAATATAAATAATAATGCATGTTGGGGCAGCCCATGTTTCCGATAATTTTAGCCGTGGGCTTGTTCACAAATTTTACGAGGCGGTGGTTGTTCATTTAATGGAGGGTCTTGTACCAGACTTGAATGATACAAAGTGCGACCTGACACACCGTAACACCACTTGGAATAAGCGGGTAGCTATCTCAAAAAACAATCAACAACTCAAAAACAACGGTGACCTATCACGTACACAATTTTAAATGATTGTTTTGATGGAGTGAAAAAGGAAAACTACCCCACTATGTATATATAGGTCGGAGCCTCCGCGCTTGCTTGCTAGGGTTGCTCTATTCACACACTCTCATCCTCTCCAGATCTAAACAAGATAGCGGTGGTAACACTGTCTTTCTCCCTACAAAAAACACTATATTTCTATCCTCCCCGCTAGTTACAGTTCCGGACGTATCCCCCTCCGCCGGTGAAGGGGAGGAGGGGCAGCGTTTAGGCCGCCGTCAACAGCGAAGGAGGAGACCCACTACCGGCCGCATCGTTATCTCTGGCCGAGCACCGACGCGGGAGGTCCTCTGATCCCTTCATAGTTTCCCTAGTGTGGGAAGATCTGGCCTCCCGCCGCCCACCTATCCACATCTCGACGACCTTCAGGTATATCTTCCTTCGAAACGGCCCTAGGTCTACTTCCCCAGCTCGCTACGTCACTGCATGTGCATCATTTTCTACCTCTCAGCCCCTCTCGATCAGATGGTCCAACGTCACATTTTTTTCTTGTATTGTTAGAGGTAAAGCTAATTCATGGAGTCGAATCTTGTACTTGGTTCAAACAAGAAATAAAGTGGGGTGGGGGAATTTAGTATGTACATCGGACTTGGTACAAACAGGAAGGAAAGGGGGTGAAAGTAGTACGGACTGGTCAGCCAACCGGTCTCTTGGTCGAAAAGGGAAATATAGAGGAAACGATGTACACGGTGGTATGACCAGGACTAGATTTGCTATCGACACATAGGAGTAGGTGGCTAAAGTGAACAAAAATGGGACCAACCCAGATATGTTTCTTGGATGTTTGTTTCTCGGGGCAACAAACTCTGAATCACCACTTTATGCCCCGGTTTAGGTACATGGTGCTGGACTGCTGGTGCACCCACTGTCCCATGCCCTTATACCAAATATTTAGTTGTTCTTAATCTAATGCCCCTGGTAAAATGAATCCATGCCACTGTTATAATCCATGACAAGTTTATCCAAATGTTTTTGCCTGTCATTGTTTGAGACTTTGACTGTTTCCTCCGTAACTTTTTGTGCAAACAGGGATATCCATTTCACTGGGTTGTTGTTGTGACCTTTTGGTGCACTGCACAAAACACTTCTTAAAAGAAGTGACTTTTGTGCTGTTTAACTGGAATGTCAGAGTGGAACAGTTGGTTCATTTCGGTGGAACTACACAAAGGGAGATCTTTGTTCCAATCCTCATCATCCATATTGGCACCATAACCTTCCTTTAGGTAAGAATGATATTTACTGCATGTGTTCATCTCTATTTTGCGACTGTCATGAGAAAATAATGCTATTGTTTACTAGTACACTTGTACTCCCTCACTGACAAAACCAATTCTGAAATAGAAGGCCAATCATGTACTTGGTTTCACCAACTAGTGAGGAGAAAGAGAAACAGAGCATGAAAAGGAAGAAGAAGAAGAAGAAGAAGAAGAAGAAGAATAAACAGTGCCAAGGTGATCTTGCTGAAGCCCGAGGCCTCAGTCGAGGCCATTCAAGGTCTCCGGCAACGTCTACCTTACATGTGAGACGATCCTCCAGGGAGCCCTTCCACTTCTGTTGTCTCTCCTGCAAGGTCACTTAATTAATTAGGAGTACTTAAGTACCACTAATTTATTGCTGTCTAATTTTCCTATCGGAGTTAAACAAATCTTTAGTAGCACCCTATGTTGAATCATGTACGTGTGTATGTTTGTCTGTGGAGGTGAATCATGTGGTGGAGCTGGGAGGGAATCTTGGTAGTGTCATGACATAATAGTGCTATTATTTTGCATGTTAATTTATTGCCACTGGTTCAATGAGGCAATGTTTTTTGTATTGTCCATCATGAATTTGATGCTACTGTTAGAGTAATATGCTAATGTCTTTCTATCCTTTCTCACTAAGCTATTGAAGGTTTCACCTTGTTCCTACTTGTGCAAACAAGGATCATGTTGTGCCAATCATACATTTTAGTAGAACTACACAAGACAATACAATGAACTATATCCCAACCAGTGCTTTAACTCCGCTGGAAGTTCTTGATAATCTTTCGATATAATCTCAGCACTAGTAAACAAGAGTGACTTCAACCATACATTTGAAGTGCACACAAATATATACTATTGAGTGATTCCAGAGAGTGCTTTATCATATCTTCTGGGACTACACGAATAAGCTTTTTTTTCTCAGGTTGGTACCGGCCTAAGTCCTTCATCCATATTAGTTTGCTGTCATCTCTATTTGTATCGTGCTGCTATCATGAGAAACTCCTTTATCTTTGCATGTTAAAGTTTTGCAACCTATGATACATGGCAATGCTTTGAGTGTTGAGCTAATTGGCACTCATTAAATAAGATAATACCTCTCTTTAAGCAAGACTACTATGTTGCTAACTTTACCCATTAAGATAATGAGGGTGCTTCTATTTGTTAGTGTATGTTTCATCAACTAGTCCCACTATTACAGTAATCTCACTCTCTCAATATATGTGCCAACAGGGATTCTTGATTTTGGTGGAACTGCACAAAAACTTTGGGTGCTTCATTGCCTCGATAGCTTCCTTCCTTTCCTGTCAGTCGCTAATCTGGGCTTGCTTCCTTCCTTTGCTGTCAGTCGCTTCGCTTATCTCGGCTTCCAGTCAAAGGAAATACAAATTTATATGCTACCTCACACAGGTTGGTACTGGTCTTTATCCTGATTATTATGCTTGTCATCTGTATTGGTAATTTGGTATTGTGCTATTATTTGCCGATTTCATAAAGGAGTAACTTGGAGCTCGAACTTACAGGAAAATCATTACGTTGGGTGATTTTAGTAGAACTGCACAAAAAGATCAGATGGATAGATACTTATGCTGCTGCTATGTACTCCAAAGTTCACTCGGACAAGCATCGATGTTGACAAGAAGAAGTGCATATATTCATTCAAGTATCAACCGGCATCAACCAGTTGTCAAACTCCAAGTATTAGGAGAGTGAATGCCAAAAATATTGCTCGACGCTAGCCCAGAAAAATGCAGTCTAGTCTTTGGTCCCAACTTGTGCCTTTTGGTTATCAGCACATATGGTAGCGAATTGTATGGCATGGACTCTAAAGATTCCACACAAGTTGGTTGACGCGTATATTCATCTGGCACTTAATTAGTCTACACGCCAGGGATGCTCCATTTCAGTCGAACTGCATAAAAAATTGGGTGGTTCATTTTCTCAACCTCCTCCTTTCTTGTCTGCAATGTAGAATTTTGGCGAGCTACAGGACCAAGATGAGCTAGTAAACTGGTTGGATGAAAGTAGTGGCCAAGTTGCTCAAACCTCCCTCCGCATGAGGACACTATTTGAGGATAAACCTACATGCAAAGTTCAGATTGTCTTTGATGCCTCTTATGTACTCGAAATTTTACTCGTACAAGCATTAATTTTAGCAAGAAGTACCTCTGACTGAACACCATTTACTAGTATGTACCCTAGGTAATTAAAGTTCGTCCATGGATGATATTGGCTGTGATCTCAATCATTTGGATGCATAAACATAATGAACATGTGTATATCTGAATCTTTTTGTGAATTATCTATGAATAATGTCGTCTGATCTATCAATCATTTGGATGCATAGACATGATGAAGTTGTGTATATATGAATTTTTTGAGTTGTTGATTATGAATGTTGGCTATGAATATGAATGTGTCCTATGAACTTGAGTTTGATACGAATCTTTACTTTTTTGTTGTACTTGTGTGTGAACTTGTTAGTATGTCTACTATGAGATTTGTGACATGTGGGTGTCAACGGCACACCTTCTTCCCGAGAAGAATTGCACCTGCTTTGATAGGGTAGCAATGGCGCATCAGTTCTTTTTAATATTTTTGCTCTGCCTTCCCCCTCCCCCGCTCAACCCCTATCGTAATGTTTTTGGCCTCAAAACAAACATAGTGTTGTGTTGTTTTTGGGGCTTGATGAAAAATTGAGTGCTGGTTTTTATAGGTTGACCCGCCAAGCAAATGGGCTGCTGGTCCACCACGGACTGGGAGGCTAAAAATACAAGTTGTATGGTGCAGAGGCAAGTAAAAAACGCTCTCGAGAGCCACCCACTGAAGAAAAAAATCGCGTCTGATGTGCTTCTTCAGTCACGCCGTCGGCCCCCTCTTTAATCTAGTTCACTCGGGGATCTAGCTGGTATCATTTTTTTCCAGAGGGCGAACAAGTATCAGCTAGGCCTAGATTTTATTTTTTAACATGCGTAGCCCACGACATACGGAGACAGTCGTTTCAACTTATTTTTTGAGGTCCATACCGGCCTATGGGCCTCCCAGCGTAGGTTTTACTTTTTCTCAAAAATAGGCAACCAATGTATTTTTTAATAAAAATGCAAATCTCTGTTCTATTTATCTCTATATAAGAATAATAATGTTGTGTCCAATTTATGTTCTCCCTTCTAACCACATTACATATATTTATATTATTACTATTATCGTATATTTATAGAGACTTATATATACATTATAAAAAACATCCAACATGTTATTAACTTATAAAAGTAAATGTTCAACAGAAGTTGGCGAGGAAAATCCTGGTTGTTTTTGACTCACGGGCAAGGAAAATCCTGGTGATTCCGTACAAAAGCTTGCGAAGAATTTAAGGACCAATGTAATAATAATAACGCGCTCATTTTTATTTTGAGCAATAACTCGCTAATTTGTTAATTTTATATATAAAAAATGTGTCACTCCGGTTTATTTTTTGATATTAATTGCTCCTTCTAACCTAACATTATATCTACAACGAGCCTAGCTAATTCGTGTATTTCAAGAAAGTGCAAATGGGCTGGGATTTCTTAGAAAATATTAAATGGGCCGCATTGACGCGAAATTATTTGTTCACCTAGCTAGCAAATGGACTGTACATTCTAGAAAACATGGGTTAAATATATGCCACATTTTTGCAGGCTGACATGTGGTCCAATAGGTCGAAGCCTACGCAAGGCGTTGTCAACTTGGTCAACAAATGATTATGACATCCACAGCGATTGGATTTATATCCAAAGGCCGGCATGCACGTTCAATCTCTCGTCTTCTTCCTCCAGCGTCATCGGGACCGCCTGGTCCGGCTTCCGGCGGCTAGCGGCTCTGCTTAGCACGCATCGCTGCGAAGTGCTACCCCATCGCTGGCTAGGCTATCCCTCCACCCCTCCACACCTCCTATTATTCTCCACCGACTGCAGCCCCACGCCACACCAAAACCAGTTATAACCCTTGTACTCCTCTCAATCTGCGACTCCACTGCCGCGTCTTCCCATCTCCGGGTCGTTCCCGTCTGGGGCCTCACCGTCGTCCACCACCTCGCTGCGCTCGGCGCGACGTGGTCAACAAACGAGAGTCATCGGAAGAGGACTATACGTGGAGAGCCTGACGACCGGGACCCACGAGGTCCATGGTCGCACGCAAGGAAAGTTCCTCCTTATTAAGCAAAAAAATGTTTCCCCCCCTGACAGTTGGGACCCACCGGCTGTATCTTCGCACGGAAGGAAGTGCCTCCTTGTTATGCGAAAAAAACAATTCCTCCCGTTGGCAGCTAGGACCCGTCAGATTTGGTGGCTGACTTGTGGGCCTACTAAGCGGACGTGTATGCAGGGCTTTGTCAACTTAATCAACAAATGATTCTAGCAGCTAGACCGTTGGATGTTAATCCAACAGCCGTGCTCCTTCTTCAACCTCTGTTCTTGCTCCTGTCTCTCATGGGAGGCATCGCGGCAGTGCTGCCGGGCACCCAAACCAATCAAGTTTGCCACTCCTCTCCATCTGCGACTCCACTGCCGCGTCTTCCCCATCTCTGGGTCGTTTCAGTCTGGGGCCTCACCGTCGTCCACCGGCCTTGTTGCGCTCAGCACGGTGTGGTCAACGTGGTCAACAAACAAGAGTCATCGGAAGATGACTGTACGTGAGAGGCTGACAGTGGGGACGCACCACGCCCATGGACGCATGCATGCAACTTCATCCTTTTTACCCTGAAAATAATGTTTTCTCCCCCTGACTGCTGGGACCCACCAGCTACATCTTCGAACACAAGGAAGTGCCTCCTTATTACTCGCAAAATAAAAGCGATTCCTCCCCCTGACAGCTGGGACCGAGCAGCTATATCTTCGCACAGAAGGAAGTGCGTCCTTATCCTCCCTGACTGCTGGGACCCACCCGGTCAAAATGTATGTAGCGTTGTCTGTCTGGTCGCGAACGTGTACGTACATACTGGTCGACCGGTCTCTCTGCAAGTATGAACCGTGGCCGAGTAAGTAGCAGCACATGTCATAGTAGAGCCCCCCACGTAGTAGTTCAGGTTGTCCCGTCTAAACCATGTCAACGTACATACAGCCACACGCCAAAAAATACGGCCACATACGTACCTACGGGTGGGGTCTCGAACGCCTACTCGCGCATATGTATGGCCAGGGCTCGTGTACATGGCTGGGTCGGAACGGAGAAACTGCATCATCGTCATGTTCATGGCGAGGCAACGGAATGTGTCGTGTGCATCGGAGGCAACATAATACGTCGTGTTCATCGGGAGCCAACCGGCTTGGACGGAACAGCCGATCGAAACGTGGCCTCGTGTACCGTAGAAGGGAAGAAACGGCCTTGTGTTCGACCGGCCACAGTTGAAATGGGATCCTGTTCATCGGGAGGGGTCTGGCATACCGCAAAATAGAGGAAACAAATTTCTCTTGGACCTCATATGGTCGAAATGGGGTCCTGTTGATCGAGAGGGGTGTGGCATACCGCAAAACGGAGGAAACGGACTTGTGTTGGAGCGCTACGGTCAAAACGGGGGTCCTGTTCATCGGGAGGGGTGTGGTGTACAGCAAAACGGTACTCCACGGGATATTGTTCATCTCCACTGTTGACCTCCTCCAGCCTCCACGGGCTACTGTTCATCCACCGTCGACCTCCTCCAGCCTCCACCTGCGACTGTTCGTCCACGGGCTCATGTTCATCTAGCCTCCACCGCTCCTCCACCGGCTACTGTTCAACCTGCCCTCTCCACGGGGTCCTGTTCAACCACCCCTCCACGGGCTACTATTCATCCAGCCCTCCACCGGCTACTGTTCAACCAGCCCTCCACGGGGTCCTGTTCATCCAGCCCTCCACGGGGTCCTGTTCATCCACCACTGATACGCGTCGGTCCTAAACAAATGGTTTTTAACCCCTTTCCGTGATGGCATTCGGAACCGTCGCCAAGTGACTGTGGGCGATAGGGGTGGTCCTTCCCACACGACCCAGAAACCGTTGGGGATATGCCCTCCTGGCACACATGCTCGGCAAAATGAGGTCGTGTGCGACCGGCGAGCACTCAAATACAGAAATACATATAGTAGTGCTCAAAGAAATACAATTATACAGGTGAAATCATTTCCGGTCGTAAGTACATCCCACATAATCAGTCACTACTAAATGTTTATGTTCGTATATACATCCCACACAGTCACTACAAGGAAAACGTTTGTGCAAGGTGGCGTAACGCAAACAGTTTTGAAGAGAATGTCGTGTGTGATTGTTCATTGATCCAACATGGTTTATTCCAAGAAACTATGTGCGTTGCCTGAGGTCATCGCCCATGGTGGTTCCTCATTAACCGTTTGCAATAGGAAAACCCAACTAGCAAGCTAATTGGCCAATTAGCGGGCTAATTGCCCTATTATTAATAATCCTTTTACTAATATAATTGACATTCATATTAAGCACATAATATATTCCATTTCCATATTAAGGAAGCAGGATTTCATAATTGAAATACATCGGAGTACAACATGATATAGCTTCAGCACTCAGCTACGCCATTACACAACTGCACTAGTAGCAAGTTTCATATGCAACATCTAGAACCTTTCGAAATTAGCATCATAGACGATACATAGAGAGATGCATCTCATCTGGAAAACTGCTGAAGCGGAAGGCGAATATTGAGCCTTCATTCATGTTGAAGGTCTTTGCAACTTTAGGCCAGTGCCTGTGGATGATTGACCATCCATCCTTCGACCTCTTCAGGAACACTTCAATATTGAACCATGGATGTTGTATGAAAACTTTCCTCGCCTCCTGACCAGAGGTGGTTTGAGAGGTAATCTTCAATGAAGCCTGAAAACAAGGATGTGCATAAATATCTTCTCTATATTGGAAATGGGGCAAAGGAATACAAAAAGGCGAGGTATAATAGTTAGTACCATCTTGTAAACCTTTCATCAGATTAATCAGATTAATTCAAGCCACATGGAAAACCCATTTATCTAAACCAAGCATGATTAAGAACTAGGAAATATAGCACTTGTATATGTTTCTCATGTATTAAGTGCAGCCAAATTTGATTTATTCCGCACATGGTATACAATAACAGAATGCCGCCGTAGCAATTGAACATCGCATTGCAGAATTGAACCAAGCAGTTAACTAAACACCACAACAAATGAACCAAATGTTAACTGAGCACCACATTGCAATATAACATACTCCTAATAGAAGATCAGACAGTTAACCAAACCAAGCATGCTTAAGAGCTTGGAAATAGAGCAATTTTATTTGTTCCTCATGTATTTAGTACAGCCAAATTCGATTTATTCCTCACATGGTATACAATAAGAGAATGTAGCCACAACAATTGAACATCGCATTGCAGAATTGAACCAAGTAGTTAACTAAACACCACAACAAATGAACCAAACGTTAACTGAGCACCACATTGCACAATATAACATACTCCTAATAGAAGATCAGACAGATAACCAAACCAAGCATGCTTAATAACTTGGAAATATAGCAATTGTATTTGTTTCTCATGTATTTAGTACAGCCAAATTTGATTTATTCCTCACATGGTATACAATAATAGAATGCACCCACAACAATTGAACATCGCATTGCAGAATTGAACCAAGCAGTTAACTAAACACCACAACAAGTGAAACAAGCCACAACAAATGAACCAAGTAGTTAACTAAACACCAATTGAACAATATAACATACTCCTAATAGAAGATGAGATAGTTAACCAAACCAAGCATGCTTAACAACTTGGAAATATTGCACCCTGAAGAATTGAACATCACATTTGCAGAATTAAACCAAGCAGTTAATTGAACACCACATTGCACGACATATAGAACACATACACTATAGCAGAAGATTGCATGGTAAAAGTAGATAGCACAATTCACTCGAATTTGTTAAGGAAAGGAAGTAGCTAGCAAACTGAACATGGGTCCTTATAGTGAGCTAATAAGACAAGCTACTCCTCATTATCGGAGATATTGATGATGATTGGCTCCTTGTACATGGAAGAGGGCAAGGCCTCCGCATTGTGGGTGCCCTCGTTGTAGTGGTGAGCTGCCTGAGCCGCTCCGGGCACCAACCTGCTGGCTCTCGAGATGAGGTAAGTGATACGTCTCCAATGTATCTATAATTTTTGATTTCTCCATGCCATTATATTATCTATTTTGGATGTTAATGGGCTTTATTTTACACTTTTATATCATTTTTGGGACTAACCTACTAACCGGAGGCCCAGCCCAAATTGTTGTTTTTTGCCTATTTTAGAGTTTCGCCGAAAAGGAATATCAAACGGAGTCCAAATGGAATGAAACCTTCGGGAACGTGATTTTCTCAACAAATGTGATCCAGGAGACTTGGAGTGGGCGTCAAGAAACGATCGAGGAGACCACAAGGCAGGGGACGCGCCTACCCCTCCTGAGCGCGCCCTCCACCCTCGTTGGCCCCTCGTTGCTCCACCGACCTACTTATTCCTCCTATATATATCCATGTACCCCCCAAACATCCAGGAGCACCATGAAAACCTAATTCAACCGCTACAACCTTCTATACCCAAGAGATCCCATCTTGGGGCCTTTTCCGGAGTTCCGCCGGAGGGGGCATTGATCACGGAGGGCCTCTACATCAACTCCATGGCCTCTCCGGTGATGTGTGAGTAGTTTACTTCAGACCTTCGGGTCCATAGCTAGTACCTAGATGGCTTCTTCTCTCTCTCTCTGGATCTCAATACAAAGTTCTCCTCGATTCTCTTGGAGATCTATTCAATGTAATCTTATTTTGTGGTGTGTTTGTCGAGATCCGATGAATTGTGGGTTTATGATCCAGATTATCTATGAACAATATTTGATTCTTCTCTGAATTCTTTTATGTATGATTGGTTTATCTTTGCAAGTCTCTTTGAATTATCAGTTTGGTTTGGCATACTAGATTGATCTTTCTTGCAATGGGAGAAGTGCTTAGCTTTGGGTTCAATCTTGCGGTGCTCGATCCCAGTGACAGTAGGGGAAACAACACGTATTGCATTGTTGCCATCGAGGATAAAAATATGGGGTTTATATCATATTGCATGAGTTTATCCCTCTACATCATGTCATCTTGCTTAAGGCGTTACTTTGTTCTTATGAACTTAATACTCTAGATGCATGCTGGATAGCAGTCGATGTGTGGAGTAATAGTAGTAGATGCAGAATCGTTTCGGTCTACTTGTCGCGGACGTGATGCCTATATACATGATCATGCCTAGATATTCTAATAATTATTCGCTTTTCTATCAATTGCTCGACAGTAATTTGTTCACCGACCATAATACTTATGCTATCTTGAGAGAAGCCACTAGTGAAACCTATGGCCCCCGGGTCTATTTTCCATCATATTAATCTCCCGTCAACAAGCTATTTCTGGCACCGTTTATTTTGCTTTATTTACTTCCAATCTATATCATAAAAATACCCAAAATACTTATCTTATTATTATTATCTCTATCAGATCTCACTCTTGCAAGTGGCCGTGAAGGGATTGACAACCCCTTTATCGCGTTGGTTGCGAGGTTCTTATTTGTTTGTGTAGGTACGGGGAGACTCACGTGTGGTCTTCTACTGGATTGATACCTTGGTTCCCAAAAACTAAGGGAAATACTTGCGCTGCTTTACTGCACCACCCTTTCCTCTTCAAGGGAAAACCAACGCAGTGCTCAAGAGGTAGCAAGAAGGATTTCTGGCACCGTTGCCGGGGAGATCTACGCCAAGTCAAGACATACCAAGTACCCATCACAACTCTTATCCTTCGCATTACATTATTTTCCATTTGCCTCTCATTTTCTTCTCCTCCACTTCACCCTTGCTGTTTTATTCGCCCTCTTTTTCCGTTCCCCTTCTCCTTTCCTATTTGCTTTTTTTGTTTCTTGTTTGCTTCTGTGTTGGATTGCTCACTTGTCACGATAGCTCAAGATAATACTAAATTGTGTGACTTTGCCGATACCAACAATAATGATTTTATTAGCACTCTTATTGCTCCTCTTACCAATGTTGAATCTTGTGAAATTAATACTGCTTTGCTGAATCTTGTCATGAAAGATCCGTTTTCTGGCCTTCCTAGTGAAGATGTCGCTACCCATCTAAACAACTTTGTTGATTTGTGTGATATGCAAAAGAAGAAAGATGTGGATAATGATATTGTTAAACTTAAGCTATTTCCGTTTTCGCTTAGAGATCGTGCTAAAGCTTGGTTTTCGTCTTTGCCTAAAAATAGTATTGATTCTTGGAATAAGTGCAAAGATGCTTTTATCTCTAAGTATTTTCCTCCCGCTAAGATCATCTCTCTTAGAAACGATATTATGAATTTTAAGAAACTTGATCATGAACATGTTGCACAATCTTGGAGAGGATGAAATTAATGATACGTAATTGCCCTACACATGGTTTGAATTTATGGATGATTATACAGAATTCTTATGCCGGATTGAATGTCGCTTCTAGAAATCTTTTAGATTCGGCCGCGGGAGGCACTTTTATGGAAATCACTTTAGGATAAGCTACCAAACTCCTAGATAATATTATGGTTAATTATTCTCAATGGCACACTGAAAGATCTACTAGTAAAAAAGTGCATGCAATTGAAGAGATTAATGTTTTGAGTGGAAAGATGGATGAACTTTTGAAATTGTTTCCTAATAAGAGTGCTCCTACTAATTTTGGTAATAACGCGTATAGAGGTAATTTTAATCTTAGACCATTTCCTAGTAATTCCTCTAATAATTATGGTAATTCCTACAACAATTCTTATGGAAATTATAATAAGATGCCCTCTGATTTTGAATCTAGTATTAAAGAATTTATTACTTCGCAAAAGAGTTTCAATGCTTTGACTGAAGAAAAATTGCTTAAGATTGATGAGTTGGCTAGGAACGTGGATAGAATTTCTCTTGATGTTGATTCTTTGAAACTTATATCTATTCCACCTAAGCATGATATCAATGAGTCTCTCAAAGCCATGAGAATTTCCATTGATGAGTGCAACGAAAGTACCCTTAGGATGCGTGCTAAGAAAGATTGTTTTGTGAAAGCGTGTTCTTCTAGTTTTCATGATAATAAGGATGAAGATCTAAAAGTTATTTATGTTTCATCTATTAAATCTTTGTTTTACAATATGAATCTTGATAATGCTGGGACTAGAGATGAGTCAACTTTATTTAAAAGGCGTTCCAATGATTCGGAGTTTTTAGATCTTGATGCAAAAATTGTTAAAAGTGGGATTGAAGAGGTTAAAACTCTAAATAGCAATGAACCAACTATCTTGGATTTCAAGGAATTTAATTATTATAATTTATCTTTGGTAGATTGTATTTCCTTGTTGCAATCTGTACTAAATTCTCCTCATGCTTATAGTCAAAATAAAGCTTTTACTAAACATATCATTGATGCTTTGATGCAATCTTATGAAGAAAAACTTGAGTTAGAAGTTTATATCCCTTGAAAACTTTATGATGATTGGGAACCTACAATGAAAATTAAAATTAAAGATCATGAGTGTTATGCTTTGTGTGATTTGGGTGCTAGTGTTTCCACGATTCCAAAAACTTTGTGTGATTTGCTAGGTTTCCGTGATTTTGATGATTGTTCTTTAAACTTGCATCTTGCGGATTCCACCATTAATAAACCTATGGGAAGAATTAATGATGTTCTTATTGTTGCAAATAGGAATTATGTGACCATAGATTTCATTGTTCTTGATATAGATTGCAATCCTTCATGTCTTATTATTCTTGATAGACCTTTCCTTAGAACGATTGGTGCAATTATTGATATGAAGGAAGGGAATATTAAATTCCAATTTCCACTAAGGAAAGGCATGGAACAATTCCCTAGAAAGAAATTTAAACTACCATATGAATCTATCATGAGAGCCATTTATGGATTGCCTACCAAAGATGGCAATACCTAAATCTATCTTCGCTTTTATGCCTAGCCAGGGGCGTTAAACGATAGCGCTTGTTGGGAGGCAACCCACTTTTATTTTTATTCCTTGCTTTTTTCTCCTATTTAGTAATAAATAATTTATCTAGCCTCTGTTCTGGTTGTGTTTTTTGTGTTTAATTATTGTTTGTGCCAAGTAGAACCGTTGGGAAGACTTGGGGAAAGTCTTTTTGATCTTGCTGTAAAAAACAGAAACTTTAGCGCTCACGAGAATTGATGCCATTTTTATTTAGAAAGTGATATTTAGTTAATTATTTTTGAAGATGATTAATATATAAATTCCTAACATTCAGAAATTTATTTTAGAATTTTTGGGGTTCCAGACGTTTGCGTTAGCTACAGATTACTACAGACTGTTCTGTTTTTTACAGATTCTGTTTTTCGTGTGTTGTTTGCTTATTTTGATGAATCTATGGCTAGTAAAAGAGTTTATAAACCATATAGAATTTGGAATACAGTAGTTTTAACGCCAATATAAGTTAATAATGAGTTCATTACAGTACCTTGAAGTGGTGTTTTGTTTTCTTTCGTTAACGGAGCTCACGAGATTTTCTATTTTGAGTTTTGTGTTGTGAAGTTTTCAAGTTTTTGGTATAGAGTTGATGGATTATGGAACAAGGAGTGGCAAGATCCTAAGCTTGGGTATGCCCATGGCACCCCAAGGTAAAATTCAAGGACACCAAAAAGCCTAAGCTTGGGGATGCCCCAGAAGGCATCCCCTCTTTCGTCTTCGTCTATCGGTAACTTTACTTGGAGCTATATTTTTATTCACCACATGATATGTGTTTTGCTTGGAGCGTCTTGTATGATTTGAGTCTTTGATTTTTAGTTTACCAAAATCATCCTTTCTGTACACACCTTTTGAGAGAGACTCACATGATTTGAAATTTATTAGAATACTCTATGTGATTCACTTATATCTTTTGAGCCATATAGTTTTTGCTCTAGTGCTTCACTTATATCTTTTAGAGCATGGTGGTGGTTTTATTTTATAGAAATAATTGATCTCTCATGCTTCACTTATATTATTTTGAGAGTCCTTTAGAACAACATGGAAATTTGCTTTTAGGAATAATATAAAAACTTCCATAGAAGTGCATTGAATACTATGAGAAGTTTGATACTTGATAATTGTTTTGAGATATGGAGATGGTGATATTAGAGTCATGCCAGTTGAGTAGTTGTGAATTCGAGAAATACTTGTGTTGAAGTTTGTGATTCTCGTAGCATGCACGTATGGTGAACCGTTATATGATGAAGTCGGAGCATGATTTATTTATTGATTGTCTTCCTTATGAGTGGTGGTCGGGGACGAGCGATGGTCTTTTCCTACCAATCTATCCCCCTAGGAGCATGCGCGTAATACTTTGTTTCGATAACTAATAGATTTTTTGCAATAAGTATGTGAGTTCTTTATGACTAATGTTGAGTCCATGGATTATACGCACTCTCACCCTTCCACCATTGCTGGCCTCTCTAGTATCGCGCAACTTTCACCGGTACCATAAACCCACCATATACCTTCCTCAAAAAAGCCACCATACCTATCTATTATGGCATTTCCATAGCCATTCCGAGATATATTGCCATGCAACTCTCCATCGTTCCGTTATTATGACACGCTTCATCATTGTCATATTGCTTGCATGATCATGTAGTTGACATCGTATTTGTGGCAAAGCCACCGTTCATAATTCTTCATACATGTCACTCATGCATCCTTGCACATCCCGGTACACTGCCGGAGGCATTCACATAGAGTCATATTTTTTTCTAAGTATTGAGTTGTAATTCTTGAGTTGTAAGTAAATTAAAGTGTGATGATCATCATTATTAGAGCATTGTCCCGGTGAGGAAAGGATGATGAAGACTATGATTCCTCCACAAGTCGGGATGAGACTTCGGATGAAAAATAAAAAAAATGAAAAGAGGCCAAAAAAAAGAAGGCCCAAATAAAAAAATGAGAGAAAAAGAGAGAAGGGGCAATGTTACTATCCTTTTTCCACACTTGTGCTTCAAAGTAGCACCATGATCTTCATGATAGAGAGTCTCCCATGTTATCACTTTTTATATACTAGTGGGAATTTTACATTATAGATCTTGGCTTGTATATTTCAATGATGGGCTTCCTCAAAATTGCCCTAGGTCTTCATGAGCAAGCAAGTTGGATGCACACCCACTTAGTTCTTTCATTGAGCTTTCATACACTTATAGCTCTGGTGCATCCGTTGCATGGAAATCCCTACTCACTCACATTGATATCTATTAATGGGCATCTCCATAGCCCGTTGATACGCCTAGTTGATGTGAGACTCTCTTCCCCTTTTTGTCTTCTCCACAATCACCATTCTATTCCACATTTAGTGTTATATCCATGGCTCACGCTCATGTATTGCGTGAAGATTGTAAAAGTTTGAGAACATCAAAAGTATGAAACAATTGCTTGGCTTGTCATTGAGGTTGTGCATGATTTAAATATTTTGTGTGGTGAAGATAGAGCATAACCAGACTATATGATTTTGTAGGGATAACTTTCTTTGGCCATGTTATTTTGAGAAGACATGATTACTTAGTTAGTATACTTGAAGTATTATTATTTTTATGTCAATATTAAACTTTTATCTTGAATCTTTCAGATCAGAACGTTCATGCCACAATAAAGAAAAAATACTTTGAGAAATATGTTAGAAAGCATTCCACATCAAAAATTCTTTTTTATCATTTACCTACTCGAGGACGAGCAGGAATTAAGCTTGGGGATGCTTGATACGTCTCCAACATATCTATAATTTTTGATTGCTCCATGCTATTATATTATCTATTTTGGATGTTAATGGGCTTTATTTTACACTTCTATATCATTTTTGGGACTAACCTACTAACCGGAGGCCCAGCCCAAATTGTTGTTTTTTGCTTATTTTAGAGTTTTGCCGAAAAGGAATATCAAACAGAGTCCAAACGGAATGAAACTTTCGGGAACGTGATTTTCTCACCAAACGTGATCCAGGAGACTTGGAGTGGGTGTCAAGAAACGATCGAGGAGGCCACGAGGCAGGGGCGCGCCCTCCACCCTCGTGGGCCCCTCATTGCTCCACCGAGCTACTTCTTCCTCCTATATATATATGTATATATATATATATATCCA
>NC_041390.1:425623714-425634513 GCF_002162155.2 Triticum dicoccoides | reverse complement strand
CTCTCCGGTGATGTGTGAGAAGTTTACTTCAGACCTTCGGGTCCATAGTTAGTAGCTAGATGGCTTCTTCTCTCTCTTTGGATCTCAATACAAAGTTCTCCTAGATTCTCTTGGAGATCTATTCGATGTAATCTTCTTTTGCGGTGTGTTTGTCGAGATCCGATGAATTGTGGGTTTATGATCTAGATTATCTATGAACAATATTTGATTCTTCTCTGAATTCTTTTATGTATGATTGGTTTATCTTTGCAAGTCTCTTCGAATTATCAGTTTGGTTTGGCCTACTAGATTTATCTTTTTTGCAATGGAGAAGTGCTTAGCTTTGGGTTCAATCTTGCGGTGCTCGATCCTAGTGACAGTAGGGGAAATGACACGTATTGTATTGTTGCCATCGAGGATAAAAAGATGGGGTTTATATCATATTGCATGAGTATATCCCTCTACATCATGTCATCTTGCTTAAGGCGTTACTCTGTTCTTACGAACTTAATATTCTAGATGCATGCTGGATAGTGGTCAATGTGTGGAGTAATAGTAGTAGATGCAGGCAGGAGTTGGTCTACTTGTCACAGACGTGATGCCTTTATACATGATCATGCCTAGATATTCTCATAATTATTCGCTTTTCTATCAATTGCTCGACAGTAATTTGTTCACCCACCGTAATACTTATGCTATCTTGAGAGAAGCCACTAGTGAAACCTATGGCCCCGGGTCTATTTTCCATCATATTAATCTCCCGTCAACAAGCTATTTCTGGCGCCGTTTATTTTGCTTTATTTACTTTGAATCTATATCATAAAAATACCAAAAATACTTATCTTATTATTATTATATCTATCAGATCTCACTCTTGCAAGTGACCATGAAGGGATTGACAACCCCTTTATTGCATTGGTTGCTAGGTTCTTATTTGTTTGTGTAGGTAGGAGGTGACTCGCGCGTGGTCTCCTACTGGATTGATACCTGGGTTCTCAAAAACTGAGGGAAATACTTATGCTGCTTTACTGCACCACCCTTTCCTCTTAAAGGGAAAACCAACGCAGTGCTCAAGAGGTAGCAATAAGCACGTGCACGCTGAGAAAACACCTCATAGTCTTTGTCGAAGGCACCGACGGTGGTCTCAAGAAAACGCCACGAAGTGTCGTTTAAAGCAGCCAACCGCGTCATGGCGTCGGTGCATGAGGCATCAACGGTGGCCTCGACGGCGAGGTGCTCCTCCAAGATCTGGGGGTCAGCATGAATGGCGGCCATCGTGACCTCATCCGCGCGTGCGGCCGTGATTTGCTTCTACACTGCCAAATGCTCCTTGAGGTCCTGGCTATACTGCGTGCACCATGGCTTAGGCCGGTGCTTATTTGGTGGAGAGGTCGGTGATTTGGGTGGAAGGTGTCGCGCTCACGCCGGCGGTCGGGGCATGTGGGATGTGGAAGGAGGAGGAGAATGGGGGTCGGGTGTGGATTACCGGCCTGGATAGGCGAGGCCGAGCAGCATGAAGGAGGGTCGCCAGCGAGGAGGCGGCGCTGCTTCAAGCAAGTAGAAAAGGTTTCAACTTGTAAAGGAAGGCGGAAAGAGGGGAAATGTGGCTTTTGGTAAGGGGGAGGGGGCGGGGAGGTAGATTTTCCGCGGAAGCCAAAAATTTGGAATTGCTTCAGCCAAAACACTGGCGCACAAAGTGTCATCAGACACGGTCCCTTATTCAGAAACGGTCCGAAGATATTTTGTACTGCATCTCACACGGTCGGTTATAATAAACTATGTGCGATCTACTTGATTTTTCTTCTTGATTTGAATTACATAATGGGGACACAGCAGCCATGGACGGTGTTTGAATTGCTAGACCTTTCATCTGCAGTGATCATAAAAGAATTGGAATTATTCAGGGTTCGTTTGAATATTTTTATGCATTAAGTGAGTTTTGAATGCATTTATGTGCATAATTAAAATTTGAACTACATGCACATGCTCTAGTGCATATAAATTCTTTGAAAAATCAAATCTTTGTCCTTGGGTGCATGCTTAGGCCCCATGCAAGAAACGGGAATGAATTTCAAACACCACGGCACCGTTGATTGCCGACAAAACATTGAGATGCCTGGTTTTTAAATTCTAGTAAATCCAAAACTCGTCTGAAATTCATGAAACTTGGCATGCTATCATGGAGCGGCATCAACATGCCGTGGTAAAAACTTTGTCCCATTTGGGGCAGGTTTAGGTATATGCTTCTCACAAACCGAAGCTTCTCACAATAAGCATGATCGTTTTCGGTAGGGAATGTCCCACCTTTGGGGACGAAACGATATCCATTGCGTCTTATTGATTTCAAATTTTTTCCTCGTGTCAATATAGAACAACAGGAGTGTTGTGTGAATTTTTGTGATTTTTCAGGGTTCGTTTGGGCATTTTTATGCATTAAGTGAGTTTTCAATGCATTTATGTGCATAATTCAAATTTGAACTACATGCGCATGCTCTAGTGCATATAAACTAGTTGAAAAAACAAATCTGTGTACTTGGGTGCATGCTTAGGTCCCATGCAAGAAATGGGAATGAATTTCAAACACCATGGCATCGTTGATTGCCGGCAAAACATTGAGATGTCTGGTTTTTAAATTCTAGTAAATCCCAAACCCGTCTGAAATTCATGAAACTTGGCATGCTATCATGGAGCGACATCAACATGCTACGGTAAAAATTTTGTCCCATTTGAGGCAGGTTTGCATATATGCTTCTCACAAACCGGAGCTTCTCACAAGAAGCATGATGGTTTTCGGTAGGGAATGTCCCACCTTTTGGGGCGAAACGATATCCATTGCCTCTTATTGCTTTCAAAAACAATTCTCGTGTCAACATAGAACAACAGGAGTGTTGTGTGAATTTTTGTGATTTTTCGGGGTTGGTTTGGACATTTTTATGCATTAAGTGAGTTTTCAATGCATTTATGTGCATAATTCAAATTTGAACTACATGCGTATGCTCCAGTGCATATGAACTGGTTGAAAAATCAAATATGTGTCCTTGCGTGCATGCTTAGGTCCCGTGCAAGAAATGGGAATGAATTTCAAACACCATGGCACCGTTGATTGCCAGCAAAACATTGAGATGCCTGGTTTTTAAATTCTAGTACATCCAAAACTCGTCTGAAATTCATGAAACTTGGCATGCTATCATGGAGCGGCATCAACATGCCATGGTAAATTTTTTGTCCCATTTGGGGCAGGTTTGGGTCTATGCTTCTCACAAACCGGAGCTTCTCACAACAAGCATGATGGTTTTTGGTAGGGAACGTCCCACCTTTGGGGGCGAGATGATATCCATTGCCTCTTATTGCTTTCAAAAAAAATTCTCGTGTCAACATAGAATAACAGGAGTGTTGTGTGAATTTTTGTGATTTTTCAGGGTTCGTTTGGACATTTTTATGCATTAAGTGAGTTTTCAATGCATTTATGTGCATAATTCAAATTTGAACTACATGCGCATGCTCTAGTGCATATAAACTGGTTGAAAAATCAAATTTGTGTCCTTGGGTGCATGCTTAGGTCCCATGCAAGAAATGGGAATGAATTTCAAATATCATGGCACCGCTGATTGCCGGCAAAACATTGAGATGCATGGTTTTTAAATTCTAGTAAATCCAAAACCTGTCTGAAATTCATGAAACTTGGCATGCTATCATGGAGCGGCATCAACATGCCGTGGTAAAATTTTTGTCCCATTTGGGGCGGGTCTGGGTATATGCTTCTCACAAACCAAAGCTTCTCACAACAAGCATGATGGTTTTCGGTAGGGAACGTCCCACCTTTAGGGACGAAATGATATCCATTGCCTCTTATTGCTTTCAAAAAAATTCTTGTGACAACATAGAACAACCGGAGTGTTGTGTGAATTTTTGTGATTTTTCAGGGTTCAGTTAGACATTTTTATGCATTAAGTGAGTTTTCAATGCATTTATGTGCATAATTCAAATTTGAACTACATGCGCATGCTCTAGTGCATATAAACTAGTTGAAAAAACAAATCTGTGTACTTGGGTGCATGCTTAGGTCCCATGCAAGAAATGGGAATGAATTCCAAACACTAGGGCACCGTTGATTACCGGCAAAACATTGAGATGCCTGGTTTTTAAATTCTAGTAAATCCAAAACTCGTCTGAAATTCATGAAGCTTGGCATGCTATCATGGAGCGGCATCAACATGCCGTGGTACAAATTTTGTCCCATTTGGGGCAGGTTTGGGTCTATGCTTCTCACAAACCGGAGCTTCTCACAACAAGCATGATGGTTTTCGATAGGGAATGTCCCACCTCTGGGGACGAGACGATATCCATTGCCTCTTATTGCTTTCAAAACAAATTCTCGTGTCAACATAGAACAACAGGAGTGTTGTGTGAATTTTTGCGATTTTTCGGGGTTCGTTTGGAAATTTTTATGCATTAACTGAGTTTTCAATGCATTTATGTGCATAATTCAAATTTGAACTACATGCGATGCTCTAGTGCATATAAATTGGTTGAAAAATTAAATTTGTCTCCTTAGGTGCATGCTTAGGTCCCATGCAAGAAATGGGAATGAATTTCAAACACCATGGCACCGTTGATTGCCGGCAAAACATTGAGATGCCTTGTTTTTTAATTCTAGTAAATCTAAAACTCATCAGAAATTCATGAAACTTGGCATGCTATCATGGAAGGGCACCCGACATGCTGTGGTATTTTTTTCCATTTTGAGAGAAGGCGCACTCGAATAATGACAGCCAACAAAGGCATTTTGAAAAAAATAGCTGCCACTTTAATATCTCAAACGTTTGTATAATTCAAACTGTGTGCGTTCAGTTAACCATTCACGTGACGCCACATGTATTCGTTTTAATGGCTATAGGTTTTAATGGCTCTTGATTGCAAACGTTTTAGATAGAACACCCGTATGCAAAGTGAGAGCAGGATTTGTGCATCTCTTGAACACAAACGGTTCTTTTGGATGACCCGTGTGAACCACTTACAAACAATTTGGTGTGAGTTGCATCTGTCATATTGGGTGTGATGCCATTTGTCAAACTAGAAAGATTGACATTTGTTGATCTAGTAACATTGACATTTCCCAACCTTGTAACACTGCGATTTGTCAAAATATGAAGCTAAAAATCACTAGCAGTATCTAATTTTTGCAACTAAAATTCAGTAATTAAGCCTAGATGGAGGCGAGGAGGCGTGTTCTACCGGGCGTGCAGCCGGCGGCGCAGTACTATTCTATTTGACAGTGGGCAGCGCAGTTCCCGATATGGCTTTAATGCAGACGAGGGAGAGGGTAGCGGTTCCCGAAATGTTGAACGGCCAATGATGCATCCTCCTTCAATTAGCATCATGTGAATGCATGAGGGAAGTAATGGGAGGACGATTGGGAAAAGAGGCAGCACGATGTGAATGCAATGCAGTTTGCACTCATATAAAGGCGCCCCTCCATTCAATGCATCTATCACATCATACGCACCTAAGCATTTGCCTAAGCACCTACACTAATAAGCGCAAAAGTGCTCACTCCAGACTCATGGCAGCGATGCGCGCGAGCGGCCAGCGGCTGTGCCAGATGGTCCACGACGCCGGCCTGCAGCATGGCACCATGGATCGTCTCCACATGGTGTTGGCGACCGGCTGGTGGATGGACGCCATCGATGCCATCTACGACTCTCAATACGACCAGATCATCGTTGGCACCACCAACAAGTTCACCGTCGTCAAGAAGCTCACGGACGACATCATCGTACTCCTCCAGCCCACGCACCCGGTCTCCTCATTGCCTGCCACCCTAATCAGCCTCCATGGTCGGAACCTCTTTCAAGAACTGGTGGCCCTGCGACTACCCGCCGATGCCATGAAGAATGTCCACCTGGAGGTCACACTCGCCGCGAGGCGCCTCGCCCTGCAAGAAACCGTCGACCTACACATCCATGTGTACGAGTGAATTATTTACATAGGTATCTACAAGGCCAGTTAGGACGCTACAACGTTGTCCTTCTTCAACCGGCTGGAATCCTTGGATGCCATTGTTGAGAAGCGCCTTGACCTCGCCACGAAAGTCACCGCTCCTTAGCCGCCGGTCGGTGGCCCAACACACTGAGTTGAGGAGGAGGAGGTCATACGTTCATGGATGCATCTTTCTTCTTGCCTAATTATATGCATCACTGTAACTAGTACTCCATCTGTCAATTTATAAGTTGTGCTGCCAGTGTCTATATCATTACTTTTTGATAATTTTTGTTTTTTGAACACAAGTTGATTGGCTTGAATGAAGTTCATGTTTGCTCTTTAGGCGAAGCTGCGGGTGCCGGCCTTTGTGGCCCGCGCCCGACGGTGCCATGGGGGCCGCAGGGTGGAGGCACGTGCGTGAAGGCGGCGCGTTCCTCATGCTTCCGGCGTGATCCCTGATGCCTGCGCCTGCCTCCTCCCGCCGCTAGACATGCAACATCACGTCATCACCATCCCACGCCCTCAGCTCGTTGGCTAGGGAAAGGTTAGTAGCTCCATTCGTTGTTTTCCTTTGAAGTAGAGAGAGTTATTTACCCAAAACCACCACACTTGGGGCTAGGGAAATAGGTCAGTACCACATTTGAGCCATGTCACAAAAAACCACCAACTCTGGGACTAATTGGTAACGTGGAGCACTGACGGGCCATTTTAGCCGCGGAAACAGCGAATCCGACTGGTCGGGTCCACCTGTCGGGTCGACGTGGCGTGCTTGTGTGGACAATTTGCTGAGTTGGACGAGGGCCCCATCTGTCAATGACTAGAGTGTTTATCTTTTTTCACATTTTCTTTTTATTCCTCTCTTCAGTTTTCTCATGGGCATTTCAACAAACACGCTATGTGCGTGTCTTCACCGGCGCCACCACCAGGCGAGGCCGTGCGGCGGTGCACTGGGAACGGGCGCGCGAGGCAGCTGCGGTAAGGAGAAACTCGGCCGACGCCCATGGTGGTCTTCTCTTGGGACGCCGATGGCGGACTCGCGGCCGCGGACGGACATGCCCTCCACAGCGCGCGGCCAGGGCCTCCCTACGCATCGCCGCCGGCAGCCCGACACAGTAGCTCCAGCACCGTCGACACGTGCTTCATCATTGCGACCACGAGGCCCGATGCTGCAACCGCCTCCATTAGCCTGAGCTCGAGCAGGATCTCCCGTGTAGGAGAAGCCTAGGGCGCGGCCCGATGCTTCTGGTTTGCCGCCAGCTCGCAATGCCAGTTCGCCGCCATCTTGCGCCGCCCTCAATGCCCGATGCAGCGCATGCATGCGTTCGTCCAGGGAGTGCGCATGATCACGTCGGGGCCCCCATATGCATGTGGTTGCGCCGCACACATTGCCACACGATGCAAGTACGCGCGGCACGATGGAGTTACGCGCTGCAAATTAGAACTACCATCAGGGCCAGCTGATATTCCTGGCCGTCCGGCTTCCCCTTCAATTCTTGCGGCCATTATAACTGTAACACCCTCGATGCGACTATAGCTCCCACGTGTCGAGGCACGACTTAGAGGCATAATCGCATTGAAGGCATATGTCGCAAGTTAGGCAATCTTCACAACATCCCATGTAATATAGATAATAAAAGGGGAGATAACATAGTTGGCTTACACTCGCCACGTCAATCAAGTACATAAATAACATTACATCATCCAAACACTCATGGCCCGACTATGGCGCCAAAATAAAAGATAACCCAACATGCGACACGGTCCCGATCACCCCCAACTGGGCACCACTGCTGATCATCAGGAAAAGAAACATAGTATCGTTGAGAGTCTTCATCGAACTCCCACTTGAGCTTGAGCACGTCACCTGGAGCGGAATCATCAGGCCCTGCATCTGGTGTAATAGTAATCTGTGAGCCACAGGGACTCAGCAATCTCGCACCCTCGCGATCAAGACTATTTAAGCTTATAGGTATGGCAAGGTAAATATATATGTGGAGCTGCAGCAAGCGACTAGCATATGTGGTGGCTATCCTGTTCGCAAAAGAGAGCGAGAAGAGGAGGCAAAGCGCGAGCGAGAAACTAGAGGACAACCTGTGCAAACATTACTCCAACACCGTGTCCGCTTCCCGGACTCCGCCGAGAAGAGGCCATCACGGTAACACACTCAGTTGATTCATTTTATTTAAGTTAAGGTTCAAGTTATCTACAACCAGACATTAACAAATTCCCATCTGCCCATAACCGCGGGCACGGCTTTCGGAAGTTCAAATCCCTGCAGGGGAGTCCCAACTTAGCCCATGACAAGCTCTCACGGTCAACGAAGGAATAGACCTCCTCCCGAGACATTCCGATCAGACTCGGTACCTCGGTTCTTCAAGACACTTCGACAAGTTAAAACAAGACCAGCAACACCGCCCGAATGTGCCAACAAATCCCGATAGGAGCTGCACATATCTCGTTCTCAGGGCACACTCAGATGAGCGCTCCATACAACTAAAACCAATCCTCGAGTTTCCCCGAGGGGGCGCTGCGCAGGACTCTAGTTTGGACCAACACTCAGAGGAGCACTGGCCCAGGGGGGCTAAAATAAGATGACCCTCGGGCTCCGGAAACCCAAGGGAAAAAGGGCTAGGTGGCAAATGGTAAAACCAAGGTTGGGCATTGTTGGAAAAGATTTAATCAAGGCGAACTATCAAGGGGTTCCCATTATAACCCAACCGCGTAAGGAACGCAAAATCCGGGAACATAACACCGATATGACGGAAACTAGGGCGGCAAGAGTGGAACAAAACACTAGGCGAGAGGCCGAGCCTTCCACCCTTTACCAAGTATATAGATGCATTAAGATAACATGACAATATAATGATAACCCAACAAGTAAATAAATGTTCCAACAAGGAACGGCGTCCAATCTTCACCTGCAACTAGCAACGCTATAAGAGGGGCTGAGCAAAGCGGTAACATAGCCAATCAACGGTTTGCTAGGACATGGTGGGTTAGAGGTTTAACATGGCAATTTGGGAGGCTTGAAAAACGAATGGTAGGCATCGTAGCATTGGCATAGCAAAAGAGCGAGCAATCTAGCATAGCAAAGATAGTAGTGATTTCGAGGGTATGATCATCTTGCCTGCAAAGTTGTCAGAGTTGACTGGATCCTTGAAAGCAAACTCAACGGGCTCCTTGTTAGCGAACTCGTCTCCTGGCTCTACCCAAACAAGACAAACAAGCAACAAGGACACAATCAACCACGTGCAAGGTTCAGACAATATGATGCAAGGATGGTATGCTATGCGGGATGCGATGCGGGATGCATATGCAAGATTTGACAAGGGATGCATGAGCCTGGCCTAAACTTGGGAATCCAAGTGTGCCACTGGAAACATGAGATGAAATCGCTTGAAAACAAAATAAAGAACGCCAGAATCGGAGTTACGGTTTGGAAATGGCAAGCGATTCAAATATGACCACGTTCTGCGATTTACAGCAAGTGGTCATCTAAATGCAATGAGATGAACATGCTACAACACCCAAGCATGACAACAAAATACATGGCAGGGAGGAATTCAAGATGCTTAACAAAAGTCTAGCACTGAGCATATGGTAAACAGATCTCAGACTTAGTGAAATTAACACTTGTCTGGAATTTCAGATCAGATAGCACTATTCGGAGCAACAAAACTATATGCTATAGGACCTGAACATGGCAAAGTAAAGCATGGCATGGGGCTACTCAAAGAGCTTAGCAAAAGTCCCTTAGTGACCTTGAGCCAAAAGGGATCAGAAAATACAATTGCGAGCATGTGAATATGGCAAAAACATAATCAGTTCTCAGACTTAGTGAAAACTGGAGCATGCTGAAAACAGATATCAAGTAGGCATGTTTTCGAGCTCGATGCACTCACTACGGAGCAAGTCATGACAATCTAAGCATACACCCATCAAGAATACACAAAATTAAAGCTAGACATGGCAAGAACAATAGCATAGCATGCACGGATCAACTACAACAACATCGGCAAAATCGCTAACAAGTAGACAATCTGCCCAGATTCACGAAGTAGCAAAAATAGAGCTCGATTGACTCAAGCTAGGGTGCTCCATAATTGCAAACAAAGACATGGATGGAAAGAGCACTACAAGATTAACAAAACATCCTTACTAATCATCCTCAAAAGAGGCACGGATCACTAGGAAACAACATGAACATAAGGCCATATGAGATAAACAGCTCAAGGACTTGGTGGAAATGCTAAGTCCCTGAAAACAGAATTACCAAGTGCCTCACTTTGCAAGCTTGTAATAGTCACCACACACATCACAAAAATACATGGGTTGCACCTCTAGAAAGATGGCAAAACTCTTAACAAAACATATGTAGAGCTCATGGGCATATCATGCACACAATAATCATGGCAAAAATGACAAATATCTAAATGGAGCAGCAGATCTGACAATTATCTCAAGTAGGACTTTTCTAACAGCATTTCGAGCATCAAGATCAACTCAAATGAAAATGATGCAATGGAATGAAATGATCTACTCTCTGAGATGAACATTTTGATATGCTATATACCCAAAACGGAGCTACGGATGTAAAGTTACGATGCGATGAGCATGGGCACTTGAAACTGAAAAAAACGGGGACTTAGTAGAATTCGACCTCCGGATCTAGGGTTTGACCGTGGCATGGATTTCGATGCAGCCCGGATCTCGCCGGAGAGATCCGCCGGAGAGCGGTCGGAGCCGAGGAGAAGGTGCGCCGGCGACGGGGAGGGGCCGGGCGCACCGGAGCGGCGGCCGGAGCGCGGGGCGGCGCCGGCGACGAGGTGCGCGGCGGC
>NC_041390.1:425615550-425623262 GCF_002162155.2 Triticum dicoccoides | reverse complement strand
CCGGGCCGGCGGCGGGACAGGCGGCGGGGCGCCACGTGGCAGCCTGCCACTGGTGCGGGCGGCGGCGGGAATTCGTCCGTCCGGGGCGGACGTGTCCGGCGGCGGCGTGAGGAGGATTTTAGGGTTTGATCCGGGATTCGGGGAAGGGGTCTATATATAGGCATAGGAAGAGCTAGGAGAGTCCAAATGAGGTGCGGTTTGCGGCCACGTGATCGTGATCGAACGCTCTAGACGATGGAGAAGGTTTTGGTGGGTTTTGGGCCAAATTGGAGGGGTGTTGGGCTGCAACACACACGAGGCCTTTTCGGTCCCTCGGTTAACCGTTGGAGCATCAAACGAAGTCCAAATGGTACGAAACTTGACAGGCGGTCTACCGGAAGTAAACCAAGGCCGCTTGGCAAGTCTCGGTCCAATCCGGAAATGTTTAATCCCCACGCACGAAAGAAAGATAGAAATGACCATCGGAGGAGAACGGAGCGCCGGAATGCAAAACGGACAACGGGGAAAATGCTTGAATGCAAGAGATGAACACGTATGCAAATGCAATGCACATGATGACATGATAAGAGATGCATGACAATGATAAAAACACACGGAGACAAAGGCCCGAACCTGAGAAAATAAAATAACTTAACACCGAAAACGGCAAGAGTTGGAGTACAAATTGGGAAAGTTACATCCAGGGTGTTACAATAACCTTAGTCTCTTCAACCTTTCAATCGCGCCCCACAACACAACAAGCACACCCACGACGACAAATAGAGAGGGGATGTCTAGCGGCGCTCCAATGGAGTTCGGCGAGCATAGAGTGGAGACCCACGCGAGGGAGACGTTTCTCTCGGTGGTCTACACCATCGACCCAGCCGTGGTGGACGACTACATCAACATCGTTGAGCAGTTACTTGCTCGAGACAAGTACAAGGTGGTCGGCATCGACCTCCAGTACACCGTTGATCGTCCCGGCATAGATCAGAAGGTTCCCATCACCCCGTTATGCGTGCTCCATCATGTCATCATCTACCACTACTGCATGGCCACAGATCCTTGTGACCGTTTCAATAGGTTTGTCAACAGCATCGACTACAAGTTCGCCATGGTGGAAACCAAAGACGATGTAAAAGCGCTCAATGTTATGGGCTTGGCCTACAAGAACCTTGTCGAAATCCGTGACCACTACAGGGTCTGGGGCAGCACAAAGCAGGACTCCCTGGTCGAACTCGCCTCGGCCATCACCGACCCCTACTATGAAAAGATGAAGCAGGATGCCCAGAGAACAAGTCATGTATCCTGGAAAAAGGCCTGGATGCGGCAACTGGATGAACCTCACCTCAGGTTCGCAGCCAAGAGCGTGTACACATGCTACGAGATGCATAGGCGGATCATTGACATGAGGAAGTGCCTCGTTACCCAAATCGACAAGCCCGGATCGAGCCACAAGTAGAGCAAGCGTCACAAGAAGTAAATGATGATCAGATGATCATTTATGCTAGTTAATCATGCATGTAACATATAGTTTACTTTATTGGTGTGTGGAAATGTCATGTGTGTAGTAGCCACCTATGTAATTATGCATGTAATAGTTTACTTTGGTGTGTGCAAATGCCATGGTTGTAGTAGCCACCTATGTAAGTGGATGTTTAATTTGGTTATGCAACCATGTCCTTATAAGTGTGTATATAATGTTGTTGTTCTGTATGCAATCCCATCACACAACACACACGTCTTATTAGCAGCAACCGTCTATGTTATTATTGGTCTTCGTACACATTTCTGATTACAGACCTGTTTGTCGCGTATCACACACATCTTGTTATATTGAACCATTTATGTTCTCTTGTCTCAACACAAACAGTTCATCAGTGTGAACCGCATGCCGTATATCACACACACCTTGAATCTGGCTGACCGTTTCTGTTGTTATGCCTAATCAAAAGTAGTTCATCTGAGTGAACCGTATGCTGTATATCCCACACACCTTCATCTGGCTGCCCGTTCCTTTTGTTCCTCCTCATCGCAAACAGTTAAGTAGACTGAACAGTATGCCCTGCATCACACACGCAACTTAAATCTGAACTGTGTTTGATGCATCCTCTATCGTAAACATTTTGCACCTTTTTGATGGGTTTTTACACCACTGTTTCCGATTATGGCATCGCACACAGTTTCATTGAAGGGTCTCTGACCATAGTGTCGCGTTAGCAGCATATTGTAGTAGTGCACCCCCAACTGGCTCGATCGGGGTCCTATTCATCCAGCGGCAACACCACGGGGTCCAGTTCATCCAACCCCCCACCAGGAACTGTTCATCCACCCCCCAACAATGCTCATTGTTCATCCAGAGGCAGCATCGATTGGCTTCAGTTAGCAGCAGTGGCGAAGGAATCACTCGATCGGGTTCAGTTAACAGCCATCGATCGATCGCTCGGGTTCAGTAACGCGTAGCCTGCAGTGCAATCGCTCGGGTTCAGTTAGGAAAATGCCTCGCTCAGGTTCAGTTAGAGCCCAACGCCTCGCACCCATGCGCGTACGTGTACGAGAGAAAAGCACATCACTTGGCCCCCGACCACCCAACATAACCGAGAACTCCCCGATATTTTCCTTGCCCTCGCTTCTACCATGGTTTTTTCCGTCATGGACGGCCCAAAGAATGTCATGCAGCTGCGTCTCCGGCCCGCCCAGGACGAAAAGCCCATTTTCTGTCATATTTTTTGTCATAGAAGTAGGAACCCACCACATCTATGATGATACCGGGTTTTGTCACAATTATCGTCATAGAAGTGTCATAAGCATGACAGAAAAAAATTTGTTCGGCCCAAAATGTCACGGATGTGTCTTTTTTTTGTAGTGTTGCCTATCTACTGGACACACAACTAGCTAAGATTTTCGATGGTGTAAAAGTTCTCAAAAATCCTGAAAAAATACTGAACCAACACACCTATAATATAACATGATCCAACGGAGGGATTGAAAAAATATGACTGCATGTGTCCTGGACAAAAACAACAAATGTTTCAATATATATATATATATATATATATATATATATATATATATATATATATATATATATATATATCGATCCTGTAGTGGGTTGAAATGCTTGTTTTTTGTGGAGGAGACATAAATGCATATTCTCACAATCACACCGTTGGATCATCTTATTATATTAGAGTGAGGATCCCCTATTTATTATATATTTTTTACATACTTTTAAACCATTAAATGTTTAGCAAGCTTTAACTACTTCTGTGGCAAGCTATGATAGACACAGTTTTACCTATATATATATGTGTGTGTGTGTGTGTGTGTCTGTGTGTGTGTGTGTGTGCGTGTCTGTGTGTGTGTATATATATCAGCATGTATATATTCATTAGTTAATGGAGTTTGTCACTTTTATTACGTCCATGCAATCTAGATGCTAATCGGTAAAGATAGGTCCTAATCCCACCCGAGTATGTGTAGATTGTGTTCGTTTTCCCATGCTCTACTCCGGATCTGATACAAAATTTCGGCAGCACCTCCCTGCTGTTCTCCTGATACATGTCACAGCAATAAGCAGAGAGGATGTGTACCCAGAGAACAACGGGGAGGCACTGATGAAATTCTGCATCAGATCCGGAGCAGAGCATATGGGAAAACGAATCCAATCTACACATACTCGGGCTGTCCATGTATAATGTTGGACAATTCGAAAGAATCACGATTATAAATATGCAAATGCATGCATATTTATAGATGTAACCCTTTCGAATGGGAGACATATAGTGGTCACGCATACAAATGATTGAAGACACCTATAGCTAGCAAGTTTCATCGGCATGAAGACTGGAATAGAGCAATTGAAGGGGGAGATATCATTTGTGCTCACCCACAAACGCGTGGGCGGAGCTCGTCGAACACTAGACCCTCGCAGCGACGAAAAAACTACACATTTCAAAAGATGGGTAATATAGCAATATTGTTTTTTCCGTCAACCTAACTAAATATTTACAATAGGACGAGCGGGTTAGGGGGTTCCTCAGCGTTGATGGAACCTTAAATAGCAAGTATCATCGGTGCGAGATACGTGTGGCCCTAGGTGTTGAACACTATATCCACATCCCAGAAGTGACGCAAGCACCCGACGTCCCGCGCACAACATGAGCATAAAATTTGAATTAGACAAGATTTTAATTCAAACTTCGTTTGTTCGTAACTTGAGTTTCGTAACTCCATTTGAGTTAATTCTTTTTGCAAATCAAAGCTCTTGACCTAAACTTTCTGATAAGGCTAAATACCCATAATTTTGGTACTGTTAGAAATTGTTTTATGTTGCAAGAGTTATTTGCTTGGTTTTGATGCTTTCTGAATTGTTCTTCGTTCTTTCCGACCTTTTGAGTGATTGCTTATGTGTGGTTACTATTGCTTGCCTATGATAGATTGAACGGAGTGTGACGAGTAGAACTATCAAGAGTTATGAGTGCGAATCATTTTCATCAAAATTGCAGGCAAATCACACTTTGATCATATCCCTTTCATACGCAGTTTTTATGCATTAGTTCACCCTGAAACATTGCATGGTTAGGAATTTATAATATGTGGGTATCAGGAAGTAGTTGATGAGGTAGGAACCTATTGCCCTGCATTCAAACCCTGGGAGTTACTTTTATGTTATGCTCATATTGCTATGCTAAGCTTGTAGACGTGGATCGGTTTGAGAGAATTCATGACAGATGTGAAAGTTATTATTTAATGGTTAACTTAAGGTAGCTACTTTAATACACATCTGGGTGGATTGGTTGGGGCACCCTGGAGTACCCAGTGGTTTACCCGGGCACCTGGAGAACCCAGTGCTTGCCCAAGGGATCCCAGAGGACCCGTGTGTTCACCCTATGGATTGCCACCCAGGCTCAAAGGGATCATAAGATTATTTCATGCTAGAAACTTTCGTGTGCAGCCACAAGCTATTATGGGCTCTAGCATAGTTGAGTAAGTTGCGTGAAGCTCTTGAAGAGATAAACTAGCAGGTAGTGGGTTGTAGGTGGTATTGTCTATCCAGAGTAGAGAGTTAATGCTTCTAAAAGACTGTGTCTTGGTCATCCATTTCTCAAACATCATGTAGTGCGAGAAATCCAACGGAGGAGATCGAGTCTTGTGGGGAAAAGTGCGCAAACCTCTGCAGAGTGTACAAACTAATCATGGTTAGCCGTGTCCCCGGTTATGGACATCTTGAGTCTCTAGTACTTGGATTATCATATTGATCTCATCATGTTACTTAAATAATTGTTGGGTTATTGATGTTAATTTGGGATTGAGTTGGAGGAACCTTCTCAATATTTTCAACCAACTTTGTAGTTAAATAAAATATATTCCTTTGCAGTAGGGAAAAATTGGCTTTTCGCAAAAACATTATAACCATAGAGCTTTTCCACCAGCCATATATGCATGTAGTGATAGCTATTATTCATCATTATCCTATGGTGTGAATTTTCCAGTACATTCAATGTACTGACCCTTTGTGGCTGCAACGTCTCATGTTGCAGGATTCCTACGACGAGTAAGTGATACGTTAGGGTTACGATTTCTACACTCAACTTTGTCGTTGGTGTTGATGGGAATCCACAACCTTGTTGTTACTTCCGCTATTTGGATTGAGGTAATAGTATTTACGTTATTTTATACATGTGATTTACCTATGTTATAAATCCTCGAGTACTGTGTGTGTCAGCATACCGATCCAGGGATGACACTTAAGCACAGAGACTTGACCGTCTGAGGTCGGGTCTCTACATCGGTAGTGCGCCACCCTCTCTCTTTGCCGTCTACTAGCAGACGACAAAGCTTCTATGTCGTCCGCTAGCAGACGACAAGGGGCTGGCTGATGGCAAACATGATCTTTGTCGTCAGTTCTTTCTTTGTCGTCAGTTTTCTGGTGGCAAAGATCCTGTTTTGCCATCAGCAAGCAAACGGCAAAGAGCTAACTGACGGCAAAGATCCTGATTCCAGTAGTGAGTGTTGATATTTTGAAAGACATGGTTGCTTGTTGATATGCTTGAGTATTCAAATCTTCATGTCAAAACTAGACTATTGCTTTGAACCATATAAAAGTTCAAATTTCCATGCTACAAAAGAAAAGAATATGCGATGAGCATGTTAGGCAGCATTCCACATCAAAAATTATGTTTTTATCATTTACCTACTCGAGGACAAGCAGGAATTAAGCTTGGGGATGTTGAAACGTCTCCAATGTATCTATAATTTTTTATTGTTCCATGTTGTTATATTATCATTCTTGGATGTTTTACAATCATTTTATAGCAACTCCCAACACTTTCCATGCTAGATATATCATAGGCGGTTCCCAAACAAAAAATAAAGTTTATTCCTTTTTCCACCATTCTTTCACAATCCATGGCTAGCCGTATCCATGGGTGCCTTACATACCAACACTTCCCAAGGAATTTATTATTTGACAACATAAATTAAATTTCTTTTTCATTTCGGGACTGGGCATCCCTATTACCGCCGTACTCTCGTGCAATGACAAGTGAATAAACACTCATCTTGAGAATAACACATCTAGCATGGAAAATATTAGCCACCCCCTGCCGCTTCATGAGCGGTACGAGCACACAAAAAGGAAATTTATTTAGAAAATTATAGGTGACACATACAAATTTGCTAAGAACGGCATGAAAATACCGCATATAGGTAGGTATGGTGGACTCATATGGCAAAACTGGGTTTAAAGGTTTTGGATGCACAAGTAGTGTTTCTACTTAGTACAAGTGGAGGCTAGCAAATAGATTGAGAAGCAACCAACCAAGAAACTAAAAATCACATAAGCAAGCTGTAACACCCCGGATGTAACTTTCTCTATTTTTACTCCAACTCTTGCCGTTTCCGGCGTTAAGTTATTTTATTTTCTCGGGTTCGGGTCTTCGTCTCCGTGTGTTGTTATCATTGTCTTGCATCTCATATCATGTCATCATGTGCATTGCATTGGCATACATGTTCGTCTCATGCATTCGAGCTTTTTCCCCGTTGTCCGTTTTGCATTCCGGCGCTTCGTTCTCCTCCGGTGGTCATTTCTAGCTTTCTTTCGTGTGTGGGGATTAAACATTTCCGGATTGGACCGAGACTTGCCAAGCGTCCTTGGTTTACTACCGGTAGACCGCCTGTCAAGTTTCGTACCATTTGGACTTCGTTTGATACTCCAACGGTTAACCGAGGACCGAAAAGGCCTCGTCTGTGTTGCAGCCCAACACCCCTCCAATTTGGCCCAAAACCCACCAAACTCTGCTCCATGTCCTAGAGCATTCGATCACGATCGCGTGGCCGAAAACCGCACCTCATTTGAACTCTCCTAGCTCCCTCTATGCCTATTTATAGCCCCTCCTTCGAAATCTCGGGTTCATTTCGTCCCTAACCCTAGAACCAGTCGTCCTCTCGCGCGCCGGACATATTCCCGCCGACGGACATTGTCCAGTCCGCCTCCCGCCGCCACGTGTCACGCCGGCATTGGACCGCGCCGCCGCCCCACTTCGTCGCCGCCGCCGGCCCGGGAGGCCCAGGTCGGGCCCCCGAGGCCCACGCCACCACCCGCCTCCACCGGCTCGCCCGCGCCGCCCGAGCACGTCGCCGGCTCCGCCGCCTCGCCGCCCAGCGCCCTCGCCGCCGCGCCCCTCGCGCTCGCCGCCGTCGACAGCCGCCCGCCGGAGCCGCGACCCGCC
>NC_041390.1:425612812-425615069 GCF_002162155.2 Triticum dicoccoides | reverse complement strand
GGCCGCCGCCAAACCGCGCCCCGCCGGCGAGCTCGCCGTTCGGCCTCGCCCCGCCGCCGTTCTTCCTCGGCTTGCTGCCGCCGCTACAGTGACCGGGAGGATCCAGATCTAGATCGGGGTGAACAGTAACCCTAGGTCATTTTTTTCCTAAGTCCCGAAATTCTTGATCCATATGCTCCTGTTCGAGGCCCTGTAACTTTGCATCCGTAGCTCCGATTCATGCATATAGCATATCAAAATGTTCATCTCAGAGAGTACATCATTTCATTCCATTGCATCATTTTCATTTGAGCTCATCTTGATGCCCTAAATGCTGTTAGAAGAGGACTACTTGAGATAATTGTCAGATCTGTTACTCCGTTTAGCACTTTTGTCATTTTTGCCATGATTAATGTGTACATGCTATGCCCGTGAGTTCTACACGTGTTTTGTTAAGGGTTTTGTCATCTTTCCAGAGGTGCAACCCATGTATTTTTAGGATGTGTGTGGTGACTTGTGCAAGCTTGCAAAGTGGTGCACTTGCTAATTCTGTTTTCAGGGACTTAGTGATTTCACTAAGTCCTGGGATTGTTTATCTCATGATGCCATATGTTCTTGTTGTTTCCTAGTGATCCGTGTCTCTTTTGAGGATGGTCAGTAAGGGAGTTTTGTTAATATTGTAGTGATCTATCCATCCATGTCTTTGTTTGAAATTATGGAGCAACCTAGCTTGAGTCAATCGAGCTCTACTTTTGCTTCGTTGCGAATCTGGGCAGAACGTCAACTTGTTTGCGATTTTGCCAATGTTGTTGTAGTTGATCTGTGCATGCTATGCCATTGTTCTTGCCATGTATAGCTTTCATTTTGTGCCTTGTTAAGGGATGCATGCTTGTCTTGCCATGACTTGCACCGTGGTGAGTGCATCGAGCTCGTAAACATGCCTTCGTGAGTTATGTTTCAGCATGTCCCAGTTTTCACTAAGTCTGAAAACTGATTATGTTTTTGCTATGTTCGTGTGCTTGTTAGTATATTTTGTGGTCCCTTTTGGCTCAAGGTCACTAAGGGACTTTTGTTAAGCTTGTTGAGTAGCTCCATGCCATGTCTTTCTTTGCCATGTTCAGGTCCTGTAGCATGTAGTTTTATTGCTCCGAAGAGGGCTACCTGATCTGAAATTCCAGACAAGTGTTAATTTCACTAAGTCTGAGATCTGTTTACCATTTGCGTTTTTGCCATGCTTGTTTGAACCTGTTAATGGATGAATTGGCCGTAGCTCAGTGCTAGACTTTTGTTAAGCATCTTGAATTCTTCCCTGCCATGTGTTTTGATGTCATGTTTGGTTGCTGTAGCTTCTTCATTTCATTGCATTTAGATGCCTACTTGCTGTAAATCGCAGACCGGTGTCATTTTTGAATCGCTTGCCATTTCCAAACCGTAACTCCGATTCCGGCGTTCTTTATATTGTTTTCAAGCGATTTCATCTCATCTTTCAGTGGCACACTTGGTTTTCCGAGTTGAGGCCAGGTTCATGCATTTCCTATCATATCTTGCATTTTGCATCCCGCATCGCATCCCGCATAGCTTATCATCTTTGCATCGTATTGTTGGATTTTGCACGTGGTTGTTTGTATCCTTATTGCTTGTTGTCTTGTTTGGGTAGAGCCGGGAGACGAGTTCGCTAATGAGGAGCCCATTGAGTTTGCTTTTGAGGATCCAGTCAACTCTGACAACTGTGCAGGCAAGATGATCATACCCTCAAAATCACTACTATCTTTGCTATGCTAGTTTGCTCGCTCTTTGCTATGCCAATGCTATGATGCCTACCACTTGCTTGCAAGCCTCCCCAAATTGCCATGTCAAACCTCTAACCCACCATTGTCCTAGCAAACCGTTGATTGGCTATGTTACCGCTTTGCTCAGCCCCTCTTATAGCGTTGCTAGTTGCAGGTGAAGTTTGGAGGCCGTTCCTTGTTGGAACATTTATTTACTTGTTGGGATATCATTATATTGCCATGTTATCTTAATGCATCTATATACTTGGTAAAGGGTGGAAGGCTCGGCCTCTCGCCTAGTGTTTTGTTCCACTCTTGCCGCCCTAGTTTCTGTCAAATCGGTGTTATGTTCCCGGATTTTGCGTTCCTTACGCGGTTGGGTTATAATGTCAACCCCTTGATAGTTCGCCTTGATTAAAGCTTTTCCAGCAATGCCCAACCTTGGTTTTACCATTCGCCACCTAGCCTCTTTTTCCCTTGGGTTACCGGAGCCCAAGGGTCATCTTATT
>NC_041390.1:425605400-425612645 GCF_002162155.2 Triticum dicoccoides | reverse complement strand
GGGCCAGTGCTCCCTCTGAGTGTTGGTCCGAACCGGGCAGCCTGCGGGGCCACCTCGGGGAAACTTGAGGGTTGGTTTAACTCGTAGCTTGACCTATCTGAGTGTGCCCTGAGAACGAGATATGTGCAGCTCCTATCGGGATTTGTCGGCACATTCGGGCGGTGTTGCTGGTCTTGTTTTAACCTGTCGAAGTGTCTTGAATTATCAAGATACCGAGTCTGATCGGAATGTCTTGGGAGGAGGTCTATTCCTTCGTTGACCGTGAGAGCTTGTCATGGGCTAAGTTGGGAATCCCCTGCAGGGATTGAACTTTCGAAAGCCGTGCCTGCGGTTATGGGCAGATGGGAATTTGTTAATGTCCGGTTGTAGATAAGTTGAACATTAACTTAATTAAAATGAATCAACTGAGTGTGTTACAGTGATGGCCCCTTCTCGGCGGAGTCCGGGAAGTGGACACGGTGTTGGAGTAATGTTTGCGCAGGTTGTTCTCTAGTTTCTCGCTCGTGCTTTGCCTCCTCTTCTCGCTCTCTTTTGCGAATAAGTTAGCCACCATATTTGCTAGTCGCTTGCTGCAGCTCCACTCATATTTACCTTGCCTTTCCTATAAGCTTAAATAGTCTTAATCGCGAGGGTGCGGGATTGCTGAGTCCCTGTGGCTCATAGATTACTATTACACCAGATGCAGGGCCTGATGATTCCGCTCCAGGAGACGCGTGTGAGCTCAAGTGGGAGTTCGACGAAGACTCTCAACGATACTATGTTTCCTTTCCCGATGATCAGTAGTGGTGCCCAGTTGGGGGTGATTGGGACCGTGTTGCATGTTGGGTTCTCTTTTATTTTGGCGCCGTAGTTGGGCCATGAGTGTTTGGATGATGTAATGTTATTTATGTACTTGATTGATGTGGCGAGTGTAAGCCAACTATGTTATCTCCCCTTTTGTTATCATATTACATGGGATGTTGTGAAGATTGCCTAACTTGCGACATATGCCTTCAATGCGATTATGTCTCTAAGTCGTGCCTCGACACGTGGGAGCTATAGTCGCATCGAGGGTGTTACGAGTTGGTAATCAGAGCCTTCCCCGACCTTAGGAGCCCCATTGCTTGATCGTTTTTAGCGGCCGAGTTGTGTCTAGAAAAATGTTTTGAGTCATTTAGGAATTATATATCGGAGAGTTTAGGAATTCTTTTTACTTCCCAGTCTCCTCATCGCTCTGGTAAGGCATCCTGACGTAGAGTTTTGACTCTTCTCTTCTCAAATTTTCACTAAAAAAAATTTTAGGATCACGCGGGTATCTTGGAATCGTTTCGATGGTTTTATGATGAGAACATTGTCTTGGTGCCTCCTGTCAGGGGTTTAGTGGAAGTGTCCCGGGGAGTTGAGCTCTGAGGTGTTGTCATCATAATTTTATCATTGCAGTTCTGGAATACCTGAGTTTAGTACGCCGACATCGAAAATCTCTTTTATGCAGTTCGTTGGTGAGATAACCTCGACGCCACCCAGTACTGGGGTGGGAGTTCGGGAGTATCACCATAACTTGTATAACGGATGCTTTTCGAAGGTTGAGGTAGATGGTTTCCGAAGGTTTCTTGGTTATGTGTTGAAGGATGGATACAGCTGGATGTAGGATTTGCTAGTTTGGGTGAGATATTATGCTTCCCCTGTATCCCCAACACCTGATTGCATAACCGTAAAGGTTCGGAAGTTCCATAGGTGGGAATTCTAGTAGCTCTAGTTCTTCTTCCACGAATATTGGTTTGAGATTGGAATTTCTTACCGATTATTCGTTCTTGATCCGTACCTTGTTGATTTATTTCTCTACCTTAATTCTACGTGGCTTCTCAATTTATGGATATGTGACCATTTCAAGAGAAATACATTCGTTCATTTTGTTCGGATGTGAAGACTATATGTTGCAATTTTCATTCCGTTGGATTTAGCTTCAATATTTGTCTATCAATGTGCTAATGGTGGTCAACCTCTTCAGGATGGCTCCTCCAACGCGCACAACTCCGAATCCTGATCCGCCACCACCTCCACCTCCTCCAGAGGCATGGCAAGCTGTGATGGCCGCAACCAATGGAAACACACAGCTGATCATGCAAATTCTTCAAGAGCGCAATCAAGGCAGTCAAGGGAATCAAGGCAGCAATCAGAATCACTTCGCTACACTCAACCAGTTCCTTGCTAACGGGCAAAGACTTTCAGCAATTGTGTTGAGGCAACCGATGCTGACGATTGGCTTGTGGATCTGTGTAAGCATTTCAAGTGCAGTAACGTCAGGCCTGAGGACTTTGTTAAGTTCGCTTCCTTCCAACTCAAAGATCAAGCTGCAGAATGGTTCCAGCAGTACAAGGATTCCAGAGGTGGACGTGTTATCACTTGGGATGATTTCCGTCGAGATTTCCGAGCTCATCATATTCCGCAGAGCGTGGTTGAAAGCAAGCGTGAGGAATTCTGCAACCTGAAGCAAGGTTCTTTGTCTGTCTATGACTACAACAAGTTGTTCCAGAAGCTCGCCCGCTTTGCCAAGCAGGACGTCCCTGATGAGAAGAGCATGATATACCAGTTCAGGGGTGGTCTCAGAGAAGATATCCAGCTCGCTCTTGTTCTCTTTGAGCCCTTGAGGTAAGATGAGTTCTACAACATGGCACTGAAGCAAGAGGCTGCTCAGTTGAGGTGTGATGCTTCCAAGAAGCGAGTCAGAGATGCTACTCCTTCCTCTACTCAAGTGGCCAAGCAGCAGAAGTTTTGGCTTCCTCCTCCTCCGTTCCGTCAGCCGTATCAGCAGAAGAGCAAAGGTGGCAGTGGTTCTTCCCACCCACCCAACCCTGGCTTTCAGAACAAGACTTCGTCTCAACATCCAAGATCGAGTGCTCCGTATCACTGTCCGCTTTCAGAGGTCACGTGCAACAAGTGCCAACAGAAGGGTCACTATGCCAACAAGTGTCTCAACTAGAGGCGTCTTCCTCCTCCTCCTCCTCCTCCTGTCAGATCGGCAAGTACATCTGTGGTCAAGCATAACCCCAAGCACGCCAAGGTCCATTTGATGAATGCAGCTCAGGCAGAGGATTCTTCAGATGTCATCATCGGTAACCTTCCTGTTAATGATATTCCTGCTAGAGTTCTTTTTGACACGGGTGCATCGCATTGTTTCGTGTCAAAGCCATTTTTTACCAAGCATGAGTTCGTTTCTTCTCATTTGGTTAAACAAATGGATATCGTTTCTCCTGGCAAACGTTTGAGTGCTAGTCTAGAGGTGCCAGATGTTACTATCACATTGGGCGACTACAAGTTCCTTTCTTCCCCAATGGTTCTTGGTAACTCGGATATTGATCTTATTCTCGGGATGGATTGGCTTTCTAAGCACAAGGGTCAGCTTGATTGTGCAGCCAGGCAGATTCAATTGACTCATTCGTCTGAGGATGTAATTGTCTTTGCCGCTCATGATGATACTATCCGTCTGTTTTCTCTCAATGAGAAGGGTGAATTGGATGCTATCTCTCAAATTCCGGTCGTTTGCGAATATCAAGACGTCTTCCCAGAAGAGCTTCCAGGAATGCCTCCGCACCGGCCAGTTGAATTCGTTATTGATCTTGAGCCTGGCACGGAACCTGTGTGCAAACGTCCTTACAAGCTCGAACCTGAAGAGTTGAAGGAGCTGAAGAAGCAACTAGATACTCAAGAGAAAATGGGTCTTATCCGGCCTAGTTCTTCTCCGTGGGGTTGTGGTGTTCTTTTTGTGAAGAAGAAGGATGGAACGGACCGACTTTGTGTTGATTACCGTACAGTGAACAAGAAGACCATCAAGAACAAATACCCACTTCCCAACATCAATGAGCTGTTCGAACAACTCAAAGGTTCCCAAGTATTCTCCAAGCTTGATCTCCGTATGGGTTATCACCAGATTCGCATTCGTGAAGAAGATATTCCCGAGACAGCATTCAGAACAAGCTTTGGTTCATATGAATACACTGTCATGTCTTTTGGCCTTGCCAACGCTCCTCCGACGTTCTCTCGCATGATGAACTTCATCTTCAATGCCTACACCAATGACTTTGTTTTGGTCTATCTCGACGACATTCTGATTTTCTCCAAGAACAAGGAAGATCATGCCAAACACTTGCGTTTGGTTCTCGATAAGCTCAAAGAACATCAGTTCTACGCCAAGTTCTCCAAGTGTGAATTTTGGCTCGATGAGGTTCTTTATCTTGGTCATATCATCTCTGCCAAGGGCATTGCCGTGAATCCTAAGAAGGTGTCTGCAATTGTGAATTGGGAACCTCCTCAGAACGTGAAGCAACTCCGCAGTTTTCTCGGTCTCACAAGCTATTGCCGAAGATTCGTTGAAAACTTTTCTAAGATCGCGAAGCCTCTCTCTAATCTTCTTCAGAAACACGTCAAGTATGTTTGGTCTCCGGAGTGTGATATTGCTTTTAACACTTTGAAAGAGAAATTGATCACTGCTCCAGTTCTGACTCCACCTGATGAATCCAAGCCATACGAGGTCTTTTCTGATGCCTCTCTCCAAGGTGTTGGCGCAGTATTGATGCAAGAGAAGGAAGTTGTTGCTTATACATCTCGCCAGTTGAAGCCTAATGAGAAGAACTACCCCACTCATGATCTCGAGTTGGCGGCAGTTGTGCATGCTCTTTTGACTTGGAGACATCTTCTATTGGGAAGAAAAGTGGACATTTTCACTGATCACAAGAGTCTCAAGTACATCTTCACTCAGCCTAATCTCAACCTCAGACAAACTCGATGGGTCGAAATGATTCAAGAGTATAATCCGAGTATTGAGTATACTCTAGGCAAGGCCAATGTGATTGCTGATGCTTTGAGCAGGAAAGCTTACTGCAACAGTCTTATTCTCAAGCCTTATCAAACCGAGCTTTGTGAAGCTTTCCGCAAACTTAATCTGTAAGTTGTTCCTCAAGGTTTCCTTGCCAACCTTCAAGTCTCTCCTACCTTGGAAGACCATATTCGCCAAGCCCAGCTCCTTGATGCTATGGTGGAAAAGGTGAAGATTGGGATTGCCAAGAGTCAGTCCAAGTACAAGTGCTACCGCCTTGATGACAAGGACACTCTCTTCTTTGAGGATCGTATTGTTGTACCCAAAGGTGACCTTCGTGAAGTGATCTTAAACGAGGCTCACAATTCTCTCCTCTCCATCCAACCTGGGAGCACGAAGATGTATCAGGACCTCAAGCAAGCTTATTGGTGGACTCGAATGAAGCGCGAGATCCCTCAATTCGTGAATGAATGTGATGTCTGCAGAAGAGTGAAGGCAGAACACCAAAGGCCAGCAGGTCTCCTCCAACCTCTTGCCATTCCAGAATGGAAGTTTGACCATATTGAAATGGACTTCGTGACTGGGTTTCAAAAGCCCAAGCGTGGCAATGATGCTATATTCGTTGTCATCGACAAACTCACCAAAGTGGCTCACTTTCTGCCTATCAAAGAGTCGATCACTGCAGCTCAATTGGTGGAACTCTATACCTCTCGTATTGTCTCTCTGCATGGTATTCCTCAAGTGATCTCTTCAGACCGTGGCAGCATTTTTACCTCGAAGTTTTGGGATTCTTTTCAGAAGGCCATGGGAACCAACATCCGCTTCAGCACAACTTTCCATCCTCAAACTAGCGGTCAAGTCGAGCGTGTCAACCAGATTCTTGAAGATATGCTCAGGGCTTGTGTGATCTTCTTCGGCATGAAGTGGGAGGATTGTCTTCCTTATGCTGAATTCTCCTACAACAAAAGTTTTCAAGCAAGTTCGGGCAAGGCCCCATTCAAAATTCTGTATGGCAGGAAGTGCCGTACCCCTCTCAACTGGTCTGAAACCGGTGAACATCAGCTTTTGGGTAATGACTTAATCATAGAGGCAGAAGAAATGTGCAAAGTCATTCGTGATAACCTCAAAGCAGCCAAATCCTGCCAGAAGAGCTACTATGATAGTAAGCACCGTGATTTGGCTTTCGAGATTGGAGATCATGTTTACCTCCGCGTCTCTCCTATGAAAGGTACTCGTCGCTTCGGTATCAAAGGGAAGCTTGCCCCCAGATACGTGGGACCTTTCAAGATTGTCAGCAAGAGAGGCGACCTCGCCTATCAACTCGAGCTTCCTTCAAACTTTGCAAATGTTCATGACGTGTTCCATGTCTCTCAGCTTCGAAAGTGCTTCAAGACTCCTGACTGCACCGTCAACTTCGAGGACATTGAGCTCCAAGAAGATCTCTCTTATCGTGAGCACCCAGTTGCTATTCTTGAAGAGACTGAACGCAAGACTCGCAACAAGTCAATCAAATTTCTCAAAGTCAAGTGGTCACACCATTCCGACCGTGAAGCTACCTGGGAACGCGAGGATCACCTCCGTTCTAAGTACTCGGCGTTCTTTCAGTCCTAGATCTTGGGACGAGATCCTTTCGTAGTGGTGGAGTGTTGTAACACCCCGGATGTAACTTTCTCTATTTTTACTCCAACTCCTGCCGTTTCCGGCGTTAAGTTATTTTATTTTCTCGGGTTCGGGTTTTGTCTCCGTGTGTTGTTATCATTGTCTTGCATCTCATATCATGTCATCATGTGCATTGCATTGGCATACGTGTTCGTCTCATGCATTCGAGCTTTTTCCCCGTTGTCCGTTTTGCATTCCGGCGCTTCGTTCTCCTCCGGTGGTCATTTCTAGCTTTCTTTCGTGTGTGGGGATTAAACATTTCCGGATTGGACCGAGACTTGCCAAGCATCCTTGGTTTACTTCCGGTAGACCGCCTGTCAAGTTTCGTACCATTTGGACTTCGTTTGATACTCCAACGGTTAACCGAGGGACCGAAAAGGCCTCGTGTGTGTTGCAGCCCAACACCCCTCCAATTTGGCCCAAAACCCACCAAACTCTGCTCCATGTCCTAGAGCGTTCGATCACGATCGCGTGGCCAAAAACCGCACCTCATTTGGACTCTCCTAGCTCCCTCTATGCCTATTTATAGCCCCTCCTCCGAAATCTCGGTTTCATTTCGTCCCTAACCCTAGATCCAGTCGTCCTCTCGCGCGCCGGACATATTCCCGCCGACGGACATTGTCCGATCCGCCTCCCGCCGCCATGTGTCACGCCGGCATTGGACAGCGCCGCCGCCCCACTTCGTCGCCGCCGCCGGCCCGAGAGGCCCAGGTCGGGCCCCCGAGGCCCACGCCGCCACCTGCCTCCACCGGCTCGCCCGCGCCGCCCGAGCACGTCGCCGGCTCCGCCGCCTC
>NC_041390.1:425602767-425605013 GCF_002162155.2 Triticum dicoccoides | reverse complement strand
TCGCGCCGGCGAGCTCGCCGTTCGGCCTCGCCCCGCCGCCGTTCTTCCTCGGCTCGCCGCCGCCGCTATAGTGACCGGGAGGATCCAGATCTGGATCGGGGTGAACAGTAACCCTAGGTCGGTTTTTTTTTCGAAGTCCCGAAATTCTTGATCCATATGCTCCTGTTCGAGGCCCCGTAACTTTGCATCCGTAGCTCCGATTTATGCATATAGCATATCAAAATGTTCACCTCAGAGAGTACATCATTTCATTCCATTGCATCATTTTCATTTGAGCTCATCTTGATGCCCGAAATGCTGTTAGAAGAGGGCTACTTGAGATAATTATCAGATCTGTTACTCCGTTTAGCACTTTTGTCATTTTTGCCATGATTAATGTGTGCATGCTATGCCCGTGAGTTCTACATGTGTTTTGTTAAGGGTTTTGTCATCTTTCCAGAGGTGCAACCCATGTTTTTTTAGGATGTGTGTGGTGACTTGTGCAAGCTTGCAAAGTGGTGCACTTGCTAATTCTGTTTTCAGGGACTTAGTGTCACTAAGTCCCGGGATTGTTTATCTCATGATGCCATATGTTCTTGTTGTTTCCTAGTGATCCGTGCCTCTTTTGAGGATGGTCAGTAAGGGAGTTTTGTTAATATTGTAGTGCTCTATCCATACATGTATTTGTTTGCAATTATGGAGCAACCTAGCTTGAGTCAATCAAGCTCTACTTTTGCTTCGTTGCGAATCTGGGCAGATCGTCAACTTGTTTGTGATTTTTCCGATGTTGTTGTAGTTGATCCGTGCATGCTATGCCATTGTTCTTGCCATGTATAGCTTGAATTTTGTGCCTTCTTAAGGGATGTATGCTTGTCTTGCCATGACTTGCACCATGGTGAGTGCATCGAGCTCGTAAACATGCCTTCATGAGTTATGTTTCAGCATGTCCCAGTTTTCACTAAGTCTGAAAACTGATTATGTTTTTGCTATGTTCGTGTGCTTGTTAGTATATTTTGTGGTCCCTTTTGGCTCAAGGTCACTAAGGTACATTTGTTAAGCTTGTTGAGTAAATCCATGCCATGTCTTTCTTTGCCATGTTCAGGTCCTGTAGCATGTAGTTTTGTTGCTCCGAAGAGGGCTACCTGATCTGAAATTCCAGACAAGTGTTAATTTCACTAAGTCTGAGATCTGTTTACCATTTGCGTTTTTGCCATGCTTGTTTGAACCTGTTAATGGATGAATTGGCCGTAGCTCAGTGCTAGACTTTTGTTAAGCATCTTTAATTCTTCCCTGCCATGTGTTTTGATGTCATGTTTGGTTGTTGTAGCATGTTCATTTCATTGCATTTAGATGCCTACTTGCTGTAAATCGCAGACCGGTGTCATTTTTGAATCGCTTGCCATTTCCAAACCGTAACTCCGATTCCGGGGTTCTTTATATCGTTTTCAAGCGATTTCATCTCATCTTTCCAGTGGAACACTTGGTTTTCCAAGTTGAGGCCAGGTTCATGCATTTCCTATCATATCTTGCATTTTGCATCCCGCGTCGCATCCCGCATAGCATATCATCTTTGCATCGTATTGTTGGAGTTTGCACGTGGTTGATTGTATCCTTGTTACTTGTTGTATTGTTTGGGTAGAGCCGGGAGACGAGTTCGCTAGCGAGGAGCCCGTTGAGTTTGCTTTTGAGGATCCAGTCAACTCTGACAATTGTGCAGGCAAGATGATCATACCCTCGAAATCACTACTATCTTTGCTATGCTAGTTTGCTCGCTCTTTGCTATGCCAATGCTACGATGCCTACCACTTGCTTGCAAGCCTCCCCAAATTGCCATGTCAAACCTCTAACCCACCATTGTCCTAGCAAACCGTTGATTGGCTATGTTACCGCTTTGCTCAGCCCCTCTTATAGCGTTGCTAGTTGCAGGTGAAGTTTGGAGGCCGTTCCTTGTTGGAACATTTATTTACTTGTTGGGATATCATTATATTGCCATGTTATCTTAATGCATCTATATACTTGGTAAAGGGTGGAAGGCTCGGCCTCTCGCCTAGTGTTTTGTTCCACTCTTGCCGCCCTAGTTTCTGTCAAATCGGTGTTATGTTCCCGGATTTTGTGTTCCTTACGCGGTTGGGTTATAATGGGAACCCCTTGATAGTTCGCCTTGATTAAAGCTTTTCCAGCAATGCCCAACCTTGGTTTTACCATTCGCCACCTAGCCTCTTTTTCCCTTGGGTTACCGGAGCCCAAGGGTCATCTTATTTTTAACC
>NC_041390.1:425579539-425602488 GCF_002162155.2 Triticum dicoccoides | reverse complement strand
CCGATGCTCCCTCTGAGTGTTGGTCCGAACCGGGCAGCCTGCGGGGCCACCTCGGGGAAACTTGAGGGTTGGTTTTACTCGTAGCTTGACCTATCTGAGTGTGCACTGAGAATGAGATATGTGCAGCTCCTATCGGGATTTGTCGACACATTCGGGCGGTGTTGCTGGTCTTGTTTTAACCTGTCGAAGTGTCTTGAATTACTGAGATACCGAATCTGATCGGAACGTCATGGGAGGAGGTCTATTCCTTCGTTGACCGTGAGAGCTTGTCATGGGCTAAGTTGGGACTCCCCTGCAGTGATTGAACTTTCGAAAGCCGTGCCCGCGGTTATGGGCAGATGGGAATTTGTTAATGTCCGGTTGTAGATAACTTGAACCTTAACTTAATTAAAATGAATCAACTGAGTGTGTTACCGTGATGGCCCCTTCTCGGCGGAGTCCGGGAAGTGGAGACGGTGTTGGAGTAATGTTTGCGCAGGTTGTTCTCTAGTTTCTCGCTCGCGCTTTGCCTCCTCTTCTCGCTCTCTTTTGCGAATAAGTTAGCCACCATATTTGCTAGTCGCTTGCTGCAGCTCCACTCATATTTACCTTGCCTTTCCTATAAGCTTAAATAGTCTTGATCACGAGGGTGCGAGATTGCTGAGTCCCTGTGGCTCACAGATTACTATTACACCAGATGCAGGGCCTGATGATTCCACTCCAGGAGACGTGTGTGAGCTCAAGTGGGAGTTCGACGAAGACTCTCAATGATACTATGTTTCCTTTCCCGATGATCAGTAGTGGTGCCCAGTTGGGGGTGATTGGGACCGTGTCGCATGTTGGGTTCTCTTTTATTTTGGCGCCGTAATCGGGCCATGAGTGTTTGGATGATGTAATGTTATTTATGTACTTGATTGACGTGGCGAGTGTAAGCCAACTATGTTATCTCCCCTTTTGTTATCATATTACATGGGATGTTGTGAAGATTGCCTAACTTGCGACACATGCCTTCAATGCGATTATGTCTCTAAGTCGTGCCTCGACACGTGGGAGCTATAGTCGCATCGAGGGTGTTACACAAGCATTAAGCATAACTAATACCGAATAATGCACCATAAGTAGGATGTAATTTCATTGCATAATTATTGACTTTCGTGCTTTCATAGGGAATCACAAACCTTAACACCAATATTCTTACTAAAGCATAATTACTTACCAACATGGCTCATATATCACTATCATCATATCTCAAAACTATTACAAAGAATCAAGTTTATTTTGTCCAATGATCTTCATGAAACTTTTTATTATATCCCTCTTGAATATCTGTCACTTTGGTACTTGTTTCATATGTTGCTTTTGATAAGCTCAAACAAATTTAAGTGAAGAACATGAGCATAAAATTTTCTTCTATCAAAATAACATAAGTGAAGAATGAGAGAGTTTATTTAAAAAAATATAAATCTCAAATAAATATAAGTGAAGCATGAGAGCATTTCTTCAAAAAATATTAAAGCATGATGTGCTCGAAAATATATAAGTGAAGCACTAGAGCAATTACATAGCTCAAAAAGTTTAAGTGAAGCATATAGAGAAATTATAACAAATCATAGCATTATTTTGGCTCTCTCAAATAGGTGTGTCCAGCAAGGATAGATGACACAAACTAAAAATCAAAACAAGCAAAGACTCATATAATACAAGACGCTCCAACCAAAACTCATGATATGTGACGAATAAAAATATAGTTCCAAGTAAAATACCGATGGTCGTTAGAAGAAAGAGGGATGCCACTCGGGGCATCCCCAAGCTTAGTTGCTACTTTCTTTTTGATAATAACTTGGGGTGCCATGGGGCATCCCCAAGCTTAGGATTTTCTTACTCCTTATTCCTTCATCCATCGTGATCTCACGAAAAACTTGAAAACTTCAATCACATAAAACTAAACAAAACCTTCGTGAGATCCGTTAGTATAATAAATCAAATCACCACTCTAAGTACTGTTGCAAACCCATTCATATTTTATTTTTGCATTACACCTACTATATTCTAACTTTAACATGACTTATACCCTCCAATACAAACCATAGATTCATCAGAATAAGCACACAATGCAAAGAAATCAGAATATGTCAAAAACATAACGGTTTGTAGCAATCTGAAAACTTTGTATACTTCGCAACTCCACAAATTCTGAAATATTAGGAAAACGTATGCAATTTGTATATCAATCTTGTGTACAAAAATCAGGATTTTATCGTGTTTCTATGATTTTTCAAAATTGTTTTACTGGACGCAAAAGTTTATGTTTTTCAACAAGATCAAATCAACAATCACCCAACATGATCCCAAAGGCTTTGCTTGGCTCAAACACTAATTAAAACATAAAAACACAATCATAATAGTAGCATAATTGTGCAAACACTCAAGAACATAAAGAAAAAGGCAAAAATTAAATTTATTCATTGGGTTGCCTCCCAACAAGTGCTATCGTTTTATGCCCCTAGCTAGGCATAATGCGTAGATTCAAGTATTGTCATCTTTGGTTTCCAATTCCTTAATCACACAACCAAAATTCCTCAAAGATTTAGCATCTAAATTTTCAATAAAAACACTCCTAGGAATGAGATTGAAAAAATCATTCTTGCGAGTATGATCTTTTATCACTTCAAGAAAATCGAGATGAATACTGATCATTTCAATATCTTCCATGTTGTTATTAGAAGTGGCACCCTTGTTCTTAGTGGCTTGAGTAAACTTGCAAATTTTTTACAGGAGTTTTTTCAATAATTTTAACGGAAGAAAAGGCGGAGATTAAGTTACTAAAAATTTCTTCCAACTTATCAATCTGAAAGGGGCTTTCTTCAATTCTTTCATTGATTATAGCTTCCTTTTCCTTTAGTAGCTTAAAAAACTCTCCCACTTTTGACCCAAATTTATTAGCAAGATTATGCATTCTTTTATCCAAATTTTCAATTTGATCCTCATTAATCATCTTCTTTTCAATAGCGTCTAATCTTTGTATAACATGCTCGAGAGTCAAATTTGTTTCATTAACAATGATAGGTGGTGATCCCACTAGATTTCCCATAGCATTAAAATCATCCAAAAATGGACACGTCAAGAAATTTCCACCGGTAATCGTATCAAGGACGAATCTATACGAAGTGGTAATGCCCACATAAAAACTGCGAAGAAAAACAACGGTAGATTGCTTATGAATAGATCTATTATGAGCATTGCAGATTCTATACCAAGCATCATTTAGATTCCCCTCCCCTTTGTTTAAGATTAAGAACCTCATTCTCGGGGGCACAATCAATAGAGAAAGAACTAGCCATAACGACAAAGCAAGCAAGATTGCACATAAAAATAGACCTGGCAAGAAAATAGCAAACAAAAAAGAGGGCGAATAAAACGACAAATATTTGTGAAGTGGGGGAGATGAAAATGACAAGCAAATGGAAAATAATGTAAATTTCAAGGATATGGGATTTGTGATTAGGAACCTTGTAGATGTTGATGATGTCTCCCCGGCAACGGCACCAGAAATTCCTTTTGATGTCGCTTGCACTATGTCGGTATTTCCCCAAAGAGGAAGGGATGATGCAGCACAACTATGGTAGGTATTTACCTTAGTCATGAAACCAAGGTATCAATCCAGTAGGAGAAACAAGCAACACTATGCAAACGGTACCTGCAGACAAAGAACAAATACTTGCAACCCGACGCGTAAGAGGGGTTATCAATCCCTCCTCGGGCAAAAGATAGATTGGTTTGTATGATTTTGGATAAATAGATCTCGCAATAACACAAAAAAATAAGTAACAACAAGTCCAGAAAGGTATTTTTGGGTTTTTGGAATAATAGATTTGAAAACAAAAACAAATAAAAAAGATCTCAAAGCAAATATGATAAAGAATAGACCGGGGGGCCGTATATTTCACTAGTGGCTTCCCTCAAGAAATAGCACACAGTGGGTAAACAATTTGTTGTTGGGAAATTGATAGAACCTCAAATAATTATGATGATATCTAGGGAATGATCAATATATAGGCATCACGTCCAAGATTAGTAGACCGACTCCTACATGTATCTACTACTATTACTCCACACCTCGACCGCTATCCAGTATGCATCTAGTGTATTAAGTTCATGGAAAAACGGAGTAATGCAATAAGAATGATGACATGATATAGACGAGATCTATTCATATAGGAATAGCCCCCATCTTGTTATCCTTAATAGCAACGATACATGCGTGTCTTGCTGCCTCTTCTGTCACTGGGAAAGAACACCACACGATTGAACCCATCACAAAGCACCTCTTCCCATGGTAATAAAAATCAATCTGGTTGGCCTAAATAAACCGAAGATTCAAAGAATAAATACGAGGCTATAAATAATCATGCATATAAGAGATCAAAACTCAAATCACTTTCATGGGTATATAGATCTGATCATAAACTCAAAGTTCATCGGATCCCAACAAACACCGCAAAAAAGAGTTACATCAAATAGATCTCCAAGATACCATTGTATTGAGAATCAAAAGAGAGAGAGAGGAAGCCATCTAGCTACTGCCTACGGACCCATAGGTCTATGATGAACTACTCACGTATAATAGGAGAGGCGCCAATGAGGATGATGAACCCCTCTATGATGGAGTCTAGATTGGATCTGGTGGTTCTGGAACTTGCGGCGGCTGGAATTGTGTTTCGTCGACTCCCCTAGGGTGTCTGGAATATTTGGGTATTTATAGGGCGAAGAGGCGGTGCAGGAGGCCACCAAGGTGGGCACAACCCACCAGGTCGCGCCCAGGTGGGTTGTGCCCCCATCGGGGCACCCCTCTGGTCCTTCTTTGGCCCAAATTGTGTCTTCTAGTCCATCAAGATTCTCAAAAAAGTTTCGCTGCATTTGGACTCCGTTTGGTATTGATTTTCTGCAATGTAAATAACAAGCAAAAAATAGCAACTAGCACCGGGCACTATGTCAATAGGTTAGTCCCAAAAGTTGATATAAAATGATTGTAAAACATCCAAGAATGATAATATAACAACATGGAACAATGAAAAATTATAGATACGTTGGAGACGTATCGACGTGCGGGCCTCCACCTTTGCCTCCCGCCTTCGGGCGGCAGTGGTGGAGCGGGTGATGACCTCGACGGTCGACGGTGGGCGGGCGGCCACGGTGGCCAATGATGGGGTGGCGGCCACGACCACCACCTCCTGCCTTCGGGACACGGTTGCGGAGCGGGTGATGGCCACGGTGGCCCGCAGTGGGGTGGAGGCCACGATGGGCACCTCCTGCCTTCGGGCCACGACGGTGGAGCGGGCGATGGCCCAGCCTTTCGATTGTGGTGTGGCGGCCACGGTGTCAGATGGTGGGCTGGTGGCAACAGCGGCCGGCAATAGCTGCCGACGGGCAGCGGTGGTGGAGCGTGTGGTGGGTGTTCCATGCACACTGAATAGGGACGCTATGCGCACTACAGTATGTCGGGGACTGCACCGCTGCCGCGGTGTAGCCTCCCAACTGGAGCTGTCCTTTGATGACGGCGGAGTGGCTGAGCGACAACGACGGACCGGTGCCATTGGTGATTGTGGTAGAAGTAGACGAGATAAGCTACAGGGAGGGAAGGGAAAATGCGACTTAGGACTCACCGGCCATGAGGGTTTATATAGCATGCCGGTAAGCATTGGGATTTTGGGGAATTTCACCGAGTCGAGCGGGAAGCTTGCGTGGGAACCTACGCGGTTGTGGGGAACGGGCCCATCGACAATTCATCGGTGCCACTTGGAGCCACCGTTTGGCCAAAAGAACCCCTCCCCCCACGTGCTGCTCAAGCTTGCACTCGAAGCCGTCTGTGATAGCGGGGTGACAAGACATGCAAGAGGAGGATGAAAGGACACTTACACACAAGGTTAATAAAATACATTTGTGATTCAATTACCTACTACCCCTGTCCTGGTTTATAAGTCGTCTTTGTATTTTTGTGCCAAACTTTGACTAGAGATTTAACTAATAAAATACGAATGCATGTCGCCAAAGATTATATCGTTGGATTCATATTTGAACATAGTTTCCAATTATATATTTTTTTAACATGCATTAACATTTTGTTGGTTAAATTTAAGGTCAAAATATGGCACAGAATATAAAGGGGACTAATAGACCAAGACGGAGGTAGTAGGACACGGCCGCTCTCTACGCAGCGTCGCAACTGTTGGCCGACTTGTAGACGACCATTCCCTACGTGTTTAACTGCTCTATGTGTGTGGTTGCTCGCGGTTGAGGCAGTCGCGGCGCTCTGCTCCCGCGTCCCTTCGGGCGCTCTGCCCTTGTCCCTCCATGCGCACTGCTAGTGTTTGGGGCCAGCGCATGATCACGTACGTTCGTGCTGCCATTATGCATGCGGTTGCGCTGGGCGCGGCGCCACGATGCAGTTACCCGCTGCAAAAACTGCCATGCGGACGCGCCAAGAATCCTGGCCGCTCGGCTACCATTTATTCCTGCCGCCATTTACCTTCATCTCTCATGCCACACGACAAAATAAGCACACCCACGATGACACATATGTAGAGGACATCTGGAGGTTCCAATGGCGCTCCCCGTGGCTCCAATGGCGCTGCCAGCGCCCCACGATGACAACGGGGGGCAGTTCACCACGCATCACGTAGTGGACACCCATGTGAGGGGGAAGGCCCTCTCGGTGGTGTACACGAACAAGCTGGTCTCGGCGGAGAGCTCGATCCAAACTATGGATCAGTTGCTTGAGGACAAGTACCAAGTGGTCAGCTTCGACCTCGAGTTCACCAGCGGTCGTGCCGACACGATCAGAAGGTTGTCGTCGCCCAGTTGTGCATGCGACATGACATCCTCATCTACCACTACCACCTGGCCTCAAGGCCTTGTGAGCGTTTCTCCAGGTTTATCAACAGATCCGACTACAGTTTCGCTACGGTGGACACCACCAATGATCGAAAAGCGCTCAAGGTTTCGGGCTGGACCTGCCAGAATCTTGTCAACATCCATGACCATTACAAGGTCTGGGGCGGCGACAACAACAAAGAGAACTCCCTGGTTGACCTCGCCTTGGCCATCATTGACCCATACTACATGAAGATGAAGGATGAGAGCAAGAATGACAAGAACGCCTATCACAGTGTCTGGCATTAGAGACTGGATGAAGAACACGTCAAGTACGCGGCCAAGGACATGTACATAAGCTACGAGATGTACTGGCGGATCGTTGACATGAGGAAGTGTCTTCTTCCTACCCCAAACGAGGGATTGAGACACATAGCAGTGGTGGGAGCATCACAAGAACTAGATGACTAGACGATCGTTTCTCCTAGTTTAGAATGCATACAATTGTTTATTGAGGTGTGTGCGAATGATCTATATAGTCACTTATGTAATTGGATGTTTATTTCAATTATATATATATATATATATGTTATTCTTCTGTAGACACCAAAAATCACACGGCTTATTAGCAGCAATCATATCTTTTATTATTGGTCTTCGCACACATTTCTGATTACAGACCTATTTACCACATATCACACACATCTTGTTCATTTGAACTATTTCTATTGTCTTGGCTCATCGCAAACAGTTCATCTGAGTGAACTGTATGCCCTCCATCGCACACACCTTGATCTGGCTGACCATTTCTATTGTGTTGCCTAATCACACACAGTTCATCCTAGTGAACTGTATGCTGTATATCTCACGCACACTCATCTGGCTGCCATTTCTGTTGTTCTGCCACATCGCAAACAGTTCTGCTGGATTAACTATTTGCCATGCATCGCACACGCAACTCCAATCTGAATCGTGTTTGATGTCACCACCATCCCAAACATTTTGTAACTTTTTTGATGGTTTTATTACATCACCGTTTGTGATTAATGCATCGCACACAGTTTTGTCGAAGGGTCTCTGATTGGACTGTCACGTTTGGACCAACCTACAGTAGTCGGAGTCCAACGGTCAGATTTGAGCACAATGGCAACATTGTTTGCGGAGCAAGTAATAATAACTCCTCGGTCTGAGACAAATCTCTCGCGGCAGCGACGAACGGGGTCAGGGGAGAGACGGGGCCCGGTGCCCGGTATTTATGGGAGGGGGTAAAGGCGGCGCGGAGGTGGTCGGGTTGGCCAGGGCGAGCGGCGGCCGTGACATGGACTCGGGAGGAGTCCCTGTCGGGGACGATGACGGCGGGGCTGGGCCTGGCTGGCTAGCGGGGCTGGCCCAGTCGGGGAATTTTTTTTAAATAAAGATTTTTTTATCACACAAACAAAACAAATAGAAATAAAATATTATATAGGCATATAATATATCAAAATTTTCAGAAAAAGATTTTCTACGACATGAACATTTTTGTAAGATCAAATAAAATACACACAAATTTAAATAAAACAAAGAGTGCCACTGGTGCAATAAAATACACTAAAAATCATTTTAAAAATACCAAAATGATTTCAAATTTATTTCTCTCCAATTTTCTGAGGTAGGGGATCATTTTACCCAAATTCCATGTATTTTATTTTTGGAGAAAAATAATTTGAATAAAACTCAAATAACTCCAAATTGAAAATAATTTCCAAAAGGACTTTAAATTTGATCCTTTTAAACTCCCAACTCATATTTCATATGTTTTGAAGAAGTCATTTTATCTTCTCTCATGAAAATCATTGAGTTGCTTAAAGTTTCTGAATTGGAAAATATTTCCAAAAGAAATTCAAATGTTTTCAAAAACCCTTTTTCATTTATTTAAATGGAAGAAGTCATATCATCTTCTCTCTAGGGTTTTGTATTTGAAAGAATTTGAATTCATGGAGATCATAAATGAAAAAATGGAAGTTTGGGAAAGTCCTTTTATTCCCTCTCATTTAACTTTCAAAATTTTTCGAATTTCACTCAGTTTCAGTCAATCAATGACACAACAATCAAACAATCCATCAAATCTATTTATTTAATATAACATTCCAAAATTTATAATTTTGGGATGTTACAAACCTACCACCCTTAAAATGAATCTCGTCCTCGAGATTCGGAGAGGCGAGAAAGAAATAGGTTAGGTTTGGGGGTCTTTTCAAAATCCATTAACCATCACGGGGGTCTGGGGTTCTACCACCCTTAGAAACATGGTTACGGTTCTATAAAAATTCATATACTCCATCCTTATTCTTGGCAGTGTCGGTCTTCTCAGATCTTCAGGATAATTCCTTCCTTGGGACCTTCCGGTAGCAGCATAACCTTTTCCTCAATCCTTTTGTCCTTTCATCTTGGTAATGTTATTCCGAGACTGGGTCTTCTGAGATGACGGGTCTGGCGCCAATACTAAACAACTATCGGTATCTCATGGTGGTCAACAATTTATGGTTTGTCCTGCAGGAAATGGGTCTGGGTTGAACCTCACCGTATGACCTACGGTTGGCAACAACTGCCTTGTACAAAGGAAAATACATATACCATTCTAAGGTTTAAACAAGGTTTTGATCGTCATCTCTCAACTATAGGCAAGTCACTCAGATTTACCATCCCATATAATAGGGCGAATAATAAGAGTAAGTCGGTATGGTGATCAATCCATCCCGCACCCAAATCATTACCTTGTATATGGTTTAGCGAATCTCGCATTCTAACACTCGGTCATCCTCACAAGCAATGCAGAAACTTCTCTTGTCGACGAACTAAGTTCGGATAAATCCATAGATTCTGCAAGCCAAACAAACATCTAGCGTTTCTTCACATCTCTCAGGTTTTGCGTAAACTCGTATAAAATTGTCAGCCAATAAAATCATAACTTCTTCCAAGGGTTTTCCTTTAGCAGGAATGTGCTTGCTTCTTGGCAGGTCCTGGGGCCTGTGGGTTATGGCCCATCTCATCACTTGTAAACCTTGAACTCATCATCGGGGGCAACTGATCATTATTCCCACATCCAGCTTCCTAGCATTCTTAAATCCATCCACTTCTACTGTCTCCCTCCCTTCTATTTGTACCAAACTAAGACATGATTACTCAGACTCATCATGGAGTTACAGTTGCTCCATATTACCAACATTATACCTCCTTCATTTCCAATAGTACTTCATCTCTTCATTCTCCTGGGGATACCCCACATATCAAGACAAAACTCCTTCTTATTTTGTCTGAAGTCCACTTCATGGACTCCTTTCCAGGAGTTTAGTGTCCTCACAGGGTACTACCACCCTTAAAATGCACAATTCTTCCATAGACCATATTTCTCATATCCTCGAAAATGGTCAAAAATCCTTCTTCATAGAGTAATACCGATAAAGATTCAGCGTATGAAATAATGACACAAGAACTTTATTGATTTCATGAATTCATTACAATAGCTCAAACTTCTATTCCATAACTCACTCCATGTACCCCAAAAAGAATGCTTCCTACTACGCTTATTACCAATGTTAAGTTCTCAACTACTTAGATCCAGCTTTCATCTTGTCGGGACATTTATTAGCATAGTGTCGTGTTTCCTTGGAGCATAAAAAAATAACTTCCGATAAGTCTTTAGGCTTCTTGGGGATGGTGTCCACCCTTTGGGCTCTTGGTTTCCTCTTTCGACGTTTTTCGGCATATTTCTTCTTTCGACATTTATAAGCGTAATGACCTAAATTCTTGCACCTGTAACAGGTGATATGACTCAGATCCTTCCTGGAATCCAATCTACTTCTCTTCCTGGACTTTTCCGTTCCAATCAGGGCTTCTATTTCCTGTGGGTCATACTCTACTTCCTCTGTTGGGAATTCTACGAGATCCCCATTCAAACAATTCTGGGAGATGTGTCCTTCTTCTCCACACGAATAGCAAGACTTGGTGCAGGGTTAACTAGGTCTTCTTTGGGTGTGTCCTCCACCTCTTCCTTCATCACATGTTCCTCTAAAATTTCCATAAGGGCTCCTTTCATTGCTTCTTTCTTCTGCCGGATGGTTCTTTGTACCATGGGGTAAGTGTGACACTGAGCAGGGTAGTGGGTAGTCCCTTCACACAAGAAACAAGTGATCTGCCTAGTTGGGAATTCTTCAGTTGGGTTACTTCCTTCACAATTAGGGCATTCATCCTTGTGTTCTTTATGGGTGTGTCCTATTTCTCCACAAATCTTGCATGCACAAGGTTTCTTCATATCCTTTCCATAAGGCTTCAACTTCTGGGACACAAGACGAGATCTTTGAAGAGTCAACTTAAATTCTTTCCAAGTGGTTACTCTTTGCCATCCATTGATGGTTTGGTACATCCTCCACCAAGTAGAAGCACCTCTTTCAAAGCACTGAAGAGCACGCTGGGTTATATCCTTTCCGACTATAGGGTTATTATCCATATGATCCTCCATGTTCTCAATCCATTGGTCCGTCTCCAATTGACTTATCGGTCCAGGTAACATGAGTTCATCTACATTCATCCTCTATTAGATCCATGGGTTTTGGGGTGAGATAAGATAGATAGAAAGGGATACACACAATGCAAACGGTAGTTTTAAAAGGACAGATTTTATTTGTGGCTGTCGAAAAAAACATCAAACGAATGGTAGCTCACACTCGTCGCATCTAACATAGGTATATAACAGGGGTTTGGTATTCTAATGGTCAATAAATCTTCAAAGTGGCCAAAGCCTTCAAGTCTTGTTCATGTCTCCGATGGGCTTTTTCCGATCATGCTTGTCCTTCTCAAGTTCTTCTGCCAGGTCTCTGTTGATGCGAAGTCTCTCATGACGTCCTTTAGTATTCTGGAGTTGCGTTCCAAACTTCTGGATTTCAACATCCTTGGCATGAACCATGTCCTATTGTCCTTCAGTTCCTGAAGACTCTCCGGTATCCCGAGGTTTTGCTCCTCCAGCTTGGCTACTTCAGCTTCTGGGTCCTAAGTTCTTCACGAAATGCTTCCTTGTCAAAATACGGCTTCCTGACAGTCCATCTTAAAACTCCTGATGTAATTCTCCAGATCCTAGTGATACATTAGCTACGTTTAAACTTCATCTCTTGCTACTAGGTGCTCCATTAGCCTTCTACCAACCAATCCTTCCGAAGAATGCATGCTTAACTCAACACGGTGACAATAGCATAAGCGGGCAATAACATCATGGATAGCCATGTTTCTACTCTTGTCATTTCCATGAGCTATCGTTCCATAGTTGATATCTCCTCCATTAGGGTTTTCTTGTCAAAACTTGGAGTTCTAATGCTCCATGTTCTGGTCTTTCTCAGATACACCTTGATCTTGGGTATTGACAGCTTCAATCGTATGACAAATTCCGTAAGGGTAGCCTTCCTAGGTCACACGAATTTGGAAATTCCTCAGAGCCTTCAAATTCTCCTAGTCTTCGGAGTCTTCAACCGTTGTAGTTTCCATTATCATAACACACGGTAAAATCTTCTTCATTTCGAAGTGGTCTTAGTTGTCCGATATCTTGTACTTCTTGGAGTGGTCTCATCAGTCGAATCTTCATGGTCAAAAGGGGAAAGGGGTATAATCTCACTAAAAGTTTGATAAAGCTCAGAGAAGAAGAGAGGAAAAGATCTTTTTGAAAAGGAAGTTGTAGAGAAAATCTTTCCTATGGGATTGCCAGTTTCTAGGGGTCACGTCCTACAGTCAACATGTGTTGTGATACCATCTTGTAGCGACCCGACCTCAGACGGTCAAGTCTCCTTGATCAGTATGCTGACACACACAGTACTCGAAGGGTTTATAACAGAGGTAAATCACATGTATAATGTAACACAAATACTATTACCTCAATCCAAATAGAGGAAGTAACAACAAGGTTGTGGATTCCCATCAACACCAACGGCAAAGTTGAGTGTAGAAATCGTAACCCTAACGTATCACTTACTCATCGTAAGAATCCTGCAACATGAGATGTTGCAGCCACAAAGCGTCAGTACATTGAATGTACTGCCAAATTCACACCATAGGATAATGTTGAATAATAGCTATCACTACATGTATATATGGTTGGTGGAAAAGCTCTATGGTTATAATGCTTTTATGAAAAGCCAATTTTCCCTCCTCAAAGGAATATAATTTATTTAACTACAAAGTTGGTTGATAAATATTGAGAAGGTTCCTCCAACTCAATCCCAAAATAATAATCATTAACCCAATCAAATTATTTAAGTAACGTGATGAGATCAACAGGATAATTCAAGAACCCGATACTCAAGATGTCCATAAACGGGGAGACGGCTAACTGATACGTCTCCAACGTATCTATAATTTTTGATTGCTCCATGCTATATTATCTACTGTTTTAGACAGTATTGGGCTTTATTATCCACTTTTATATTATTTTTGGGACTAACCTATTAACCGGAGGCCCAACCCAGAATTGTTGTTTTTGCCTGTTTTAGGGTTTTGAAGAAAAGGAATATCAAACGGAGTCCAAACGGAATGAAACCTTCGGAAACGTGATTTTCTCATCAGACAAGATCCAGGAGACTTGGACCCTCCGTCAAGAAAGCCATGAGGCGGTCACGAGGGTGGAGGGCGCCCCCCCTAGGGCGCGCCCCCTGCCTCGTGGGCCCCTCGAAGCTCCACCGACGTACTTCTTCCTCCTATATATACCTACGTACCCCCAAACGATCGGGGACGGAGCCAAAAACCTAATTCCACCACCGCAACTTTCTGTATCCATGAGATCCCATCTTGGGGCCTGTTCCAGAGCTCCGCCGGAGGGGGCATCGATCACGGAGGGCTTCTACATCATCATTCAAGCCCCTCCGATGAAGTGTGAGTAGTTTACTTCAGACCTACGGGTCCATAGTTAGTAGCTAGATGGCTTCTTCTCTCTTTTTGGATCGCAATACAATGTTCTCCCCCTCTCTCGTGGAGATCTATTCGATGTAATCTTCTTTTTGCGGTGTGTTTGTTGAGACCGATGAATTGTGGGTTTATGATCAAGTCTATCTATGAATAATATTTGAATCTTCTCTGAATTCTTTTATGTATGATTGGTTATCTTTGCAAGTCTCTTCAAATTATCGGTTTGGTTTGGCCTACTAGATTGGTTGTTCTTGCCATGGGAGAAGTGCTTAGCTTTGGGTTCGATCTTGCGGTGTCCTTTCCCAGTGACAGAAGGGGCAGCAAGGCACGTATTGTATCGTTGCCATCGAGGATAACAAGATGGGGTTTTTATCATATTGCATGAAGCTATCCCTCTACATCATGTCATCTTGCTTGAGGCGTTACTCTGTTTTTAACTTAATACTCTAGATGCATGCTGGATAGCGGTCGATGAGTGGAGTAATAGTAGTAGATGCAGGCAGGAGTCGGTCTACTTGTCTCGGACGTGATGCCTATATACATGATCATACCTAGATATTCTCATAACTATGCTCAATTCTATCAATTGCTCAACAGTAATCTGTTCACCCACCGTAAAATACTTATGCTCTTGAGAGAAGCCACTAGTGAAACCTATGGGCCCCGGGTCTCTTTCTCATCATATCAATCTTCATCACTTTATTATTGCTTTGCTTTTACTTTTTACTTTGCATCTCTATACCAAAAATACCAAAAATATTATTTATCATCTCTATCAGATCTCACTTTCGTAAGTGAACATGAAGGGATTGACAACCCCTAAGCGTGTTGGTTGCGTTGAGCTATTGTTTTTGTGTAGGTACAAGGGACTCGCGCGTAGCCTCCTACTGGATTGATACCTTGGTTCTCAAAAACTGAGGGACATACTTCCGCTACTTTGCTGCATCATCCTCTCCTCTTCAAGGAAATCCAATGCAATGCTCAAGAGGTAGCAAGAAGAATTTCTGGTGCCGTTGCCGGCGAGTCTGCGCAAAAGTCAACATACCAAGTACCCATCACAATCCCTATCTCCCGCATTACATTATTTGCCATTTGCCTCTCGTTTTCCTCTCCCCCATTTCACCCTTGTCGTTTTATTCGCCCTCTCTCTCTCTCTATCCTCCCTCTCTCTCTCTCTCTCTCTATTTGCCTCTTTTGCCCATTTGCTTTTTGTTTGCTCGTGTGTTGGATTGCTTGTTTGTCGCGATGGCTCAAGATAATACTAAATTGTGTGACTTCACCAATACCAACAATAATGATTTCCTTAGCACTCCGATTGCTCCTCTTACCGATGCTGAATCTTGTGAAATTAATGCTGCTTTGCCGAATCTTGTCATGAAAGATCCGCTCTCCGGCCTTAATAGTATTGATTTGTTGATTTGTGTGACATGTAGAAGAAGAAAGATGTCGATAATGATATTGTTAAATTGAAGCTATTTCCTTTTTCACTTAGAGATCATGATAAAGCTTGGTTTTCATCTTTGCCTAAAAATAGTATTGATTCATGGAACAAGTGCAAAGATGCTTTTATCTCTAAGTATTTTCCTCCCGCTAATATCATCTCTCTTAGAAATGATATTATGAATTTTAAACAACTTGATCATGAACATGTTGCACAAGCTTGGGAGAGAATGAAATTAATGATACGTAATTGCCCTACTCATGGTTTGAATTTGTGGATGATTATACAAAAATTTTATGCTGGATTGAATTTTTCTTCTAGAAATCTTTTAGATTCGGCCGTGGGAGGCACTTTTATGGAAATCACTTTAGGAGAATCTACTAAATGCCTAGATAATATTATGGTTAATTATTCTCAATGGCATACTGAAAGATCTACTAAAAAGGTGCATGCGATAGAAGAAATTAATGTTTTGAGTGGAAAGATGGATGAACTTATGAAATTATTTGCTAATAAGAGTGTTTCTTCTGATCCTAATGATGTGCCCTTGTCTACTTTGATTGAGAATAATAATGAATATATGGATGTGAATTTTGTTGGTAGGAACAATTTTGGTAACAACACGTATAGAGGAAATTTCAATCCTAGGCCTTATCCTAGTAATCCCTCTAATAATTATGGTAATTCCTACAACAATTCTTATGGAAATTATAATAAGATGCCCTTTGATTTTGAATCTAATATTAAAGAATTTATTTCTTCACAAAAGAATTTTAATGCTATGATTGAAGAAAAATTGCTTAAGATTGATGATTTGGCTAGGAACGTTGATAGAATTTCTCTTGATGTTGATTCTTTGAAACTTAGATCTATTCCACCTAAGCATGATATCAATGAGTCTCTCAAAGCCATGAGAATTTCCATTGATGGGTGCAAAGAAAAAACCGCTAGGATGCGTCCTAAGAAAGATGCCTTTATAAAAGCGTGTTCTTCTAGTTCCTATGAAAATAATGATGAAGATCTAAAAGTTATTGATGTGTCCCCTATTAAATCTTTGTTTTGCAATATGAATCTTGATAATGATGGGACTGAATATGATCCACCTTTACCTAGAAGGCGTTCTAAGAATTCGGAATTTGTTGATCTTGATGCTAAATTTGATAAAAGTGGGATTGAAGAAATTAAAACCCTAGATGTTGCTAAACCCACTATATTGGATTTCAAGGAATTTAATTATTAAAATTGATCTTTAATTTATTGTATTTCCTTGTTGCAATCCGTGCTAAAATCTCCTCACGCTTATAGTCAAAATAAAGCGTTTACTAAACATATCATTGATGCCTTGATGCAATCTTATGAAGAAAAACTTGAATTGGAAGTTTCTATCCCTAGAAAACTTTATGATGAGTGGGAACCTACTATTAAAATTGAAATTAAATATCATGAGTTTTATGCTTTGTGTGATTTGGGTGCTAGTGTCTCTACTATTCCCAAAACTTTGTGTGATTTGCTAGATTTCCGTGATTTTGATGATTGCTCTCTAAACTTGCATCTTGCGGATTCCACTATTAAGAAACCTATGGGAAGAATTAATGATGTTATTATTGTTGCAAATAGGAATTATGTGCCTGTAGTTTTTATCATTCTCGATATAGATTGCAATCCTTCTTACCCTATTATTCTCGGTAGACCTTTCCTTAGAACGGTTGGTGCAATTATTGATATGAAGGAAGGGAATATTAGATTCTAATTGCATTAAAAACGGGCATGGAACACTTTCCTAGAAAGAAAATAAAATTACCATATGAATCTATTATGAGAGCCACTTATCGATTGCCTACCAAAGATGGCAATACCTAGATCTATTCTTGCTTGTTATGCCTAGCTAGGGGTGTTAAACGATAGCGCTTGTTGGGAGGCAACCCAATTTTATTTTTATTACTTGCGTTTTGTTCCTGTTTATTAATAAATAAATTATCTAGCCTCTGTTTTGGTTGTGTTTTTTGTGTTTAATTAGTGTTTGTGCCAAGTAGAACCGTTTGGGAAGACTTGGGGAAAGTCTTGTTGAACTTGCTGTAAAAAACAGAAACTTTAGCGCTCACGAGAACTGCTGTCATTTTTATTTGGAAAGTGATAGTTAGTTAATTATTTTTGAAGATGATTAATATATAAATTCCTCACGTTCATAAATTTATTTTAGAATTTTTGGGGTTCCAGATCGTGCGCTAGCTACAGATTACTACAGACTGTTCTGTTTTTGACAGATTCTGTTTTGCGTGTCTTGTTTGCTTATTTTGATGAATCTATGGCTAGTAAAATAGTTTGTAATCCATAGAGAAGTTGGAATAAAGTAGGTATAACACCAATATAAATAAATAATGAGTTCATTATAGTACCTTGAAGTGGTCTTTTGTTTTCTTTCGCTAACGGAGCTCACGAGATTTTCTACTTTAAATTTTGTGTTGTGAAGTTTTCAAGTTTTGGGTAAAGATTTGATGGATTATGGAACAAGGAGTGGCAAGAGCCTAAACTTGGGGATGCCCATGGCACCCCCAAGATAATCTAAGGACATCTAAAAGCCAAAGCTTGGGGATGCCCCGGAAGGCATCCCCTCTTTCGTCTACTTCTATCGGTAACTTTACTTGGAGCTATATTTTTATTCACCACATGATATGTGTTTTGCTTGGAGCGTCTTTTATGATTTGAGTCTTTGCTTGTTAGTCTACCACAATCATCCTTGATGTACACACCTTTTGAGAGAGCCGTACATGATTTGTAATTTGATAGAATACTCTATGTGCTTGACTTATATCTTTTGAGCTTTATAGTTTTGCTCTAGTGCTTCAGTAATATCTTTTAGAGCACAGTGGTGGATTTGTTTTATAGAAACTATTGATATCTCATGCTTCACTTAGATTATTTTGAGAGTCTTAATAGCATGGTAATTTGCTTAAAATCCTAATATGCTTGGTATGCAATATTAATAATAAAACTTTCGTATGAGTGTGTTGAATACTAAGAAAAGTTTGATGCTTGATGATTGTTTTGAGATATGGAGGTAATAATATCAAAGTCATGCTAGTTGAGTAGTTGTGAAATTGAGAAATACTTGTGTTGAGGTTTGCAAGTCCCGTAGCATGCACGTATGGTAAACATTATGCAACAAATTTGTAACATGAGGTGTTATTTGATTGTCTTCCTTATGAGTGGCGGTCGGGGACGAGCGATGGTCTTTTCCTACCAATCTATCCCCCTAGGAGCATGCGCATAGTGCCGAGGTTTTTGATGACTTGTATATTTTTTAAATAAGTATGTGAGTTCTTTATGACTAATGTTGAGTCCATGGATTATACGCACTCTCACCCTTCCATCCTTGCTAGCCTCTTCGGGACCGTGCATTGCCCTTTCTCACATTGAGAGTTGGCGCAAACTTCACCGGTGCATCCAAACCTCGTGATATGATACGCTCTTTCACACATAAACCTCCTTATATCTTCCTCAAAACAGCCACCATACCTACCTATTATTGCATTTCCATAGCCATTCCGAGATATATTACCATGCAACTTTCCATCATTCCGTTCATCATGACACATTCATCATTGTCATATTGCTTAGCATGATCATGTAGTTGACATAGTATTTGTGGCAAAGCCACCGTTCATAATTCTTTCATACATGTCACTCTAGGTTCATTGAATATCCCGGTACACCGCCGGAGGCATTCATATAGAGTCATCTTTGTTCTAGTATCGAGTTGTAATCATTGAGTTGTAAATAAATAGAAGTGTGATGATCATCATTATTAGAGCATTGTCCCAAGTGAGGAATAAATAAATAAAAAAGAAAGTCCATAAAAAAGAGAAGGCCCAAAAAAAAGGAAAGGCCATAAAAAAGAGAAGGCCCAAAAAATGAGAGAAAAAGAGAGAAGGGACAATGTTACTATCCTTTTACCACACTTGTGCTTCAAAGTGGCACCATGATCTTCGTAGTAGAGAGTCTCTCATGTTATCACTTTCATATACTAGTGGGAATTTTTCATTATAGAACTTGGCTTGTATATTCCAACAATGGGCCTCCTCAAGTGCCCTAGGTCTTCGTGAGCAAGCAAGTTGGATGCACACCCACTAGTTTCTTTTGTTGAGCTTTCATACATTTATAGCTCTAGTGCATCCGTTGCATGGCAATCCCTACTCCTTGCATTAACATCAATCGGTGGGCATCTCCATAGCCCATTGATTAGCCTCGTTGATGTGAGACTTTCTCCTTTTTTTTGTCTTCTCCACATAACCCCCTCATTATATTCTATTCCACCCATAGTGTTATGTCCATGGCTCGCGCTCATATATTGCGTGAAAGTTTATAGGTTTGATATTACTAAAGTATGAAACAATTGCTTGGCTTGTCATCAGGGTTGTGCATGATGAGAGCATTCTTGTGTGATGAAAATGAAACATGACTGAACTATATGATTTTGTAGGGATGAACTTTCTTTGGCCATGTTATTTTGAGATGACATAATTGCTTAGTTAGTATGCTTGAAGTATTATCATTTTTATGTCAATATGAACTTTTGTCTTGAATCTTTCGGATCTGAATATTCATACCACAATTAAGAAGAATTACATTAAAATTATGCCAAGTAGCACTCCGCATCAAAAATTCTCATTTTATCATTTACCTACTCGAGGACAAGCAGGAATTAAGCTTGGGGATGCTTGATACGTCTCTAACGTATCTATAATTTTTGATTGCTCCATGCTATATTATCTACTGTTTTGGACATTATTGGGCTTTATTATCCACTTTTATATGATGTTTGGGACTAACCTATTAACCGGAGGCCCAGCCCGGAATTGTTGTTTTTTGCCTGTTTTAGGGTTTCGAAGAAAAGGAATATCAAACGGAGTCCAAATGGAATGAAACCTTTGGAAACATGATTTTCTCAACAGACAAGATCTAGGAGACTTGGACCCTCCGTCAAGAAATCCACGAGGCGGTCACGAGGGTGGAGGGCGCCCCCCCTAGGGTGCGCCCCTGCCTCATGGGCCCCTTGAAGCTCCACCGACGTACTTCTTCCTCCTATATATACCTACATACCCCCAAACAATCGGGGACGGAGCCAAAAACCTAATTCCACCGCCGCAACTTTCTGTATCCACAAGATCCCATCTTGGGGCCTGTTCCGGAGCTTCGCCGGAGGGGGCATCAATCACGGAGGGCTTCTACATCATCATCCAAGCCCCTCCGATGAAGTGTGAGTAGTTTACTTCAGACCTACGGGTCCATAGTTAGTAGCTAGATGGATTCTTCTCTCTTTTTGGATCTCAATACAACATTCTCCCCCTCTCTCGTGGAGATCTATTCGATGTAATCTTCTTTTTGCGGTGTGTTTGTTGAGATCGATGAATTGTGGGTTTATGATCAAGTCTATCTATGAATAATATTTGAATCTTCTTTGAATTGTTTTATGTATGATTGGTTATCTTTGCAAGTCTCTTCGAATTATCGGTTTGGTTTGGCCTACTAGATTGGTTGTTCTTGCCATGGGAGAAGTGCTTAGCTTTGGGTTCGATCTTGCAGTGTCCTTTCCCAGTGACAGAAGGGGCAGCAAGGCACGTATTGTATCGTTGCCATCGAGGATAACAAGATGGGGTTTTTATCATATTGCATGAAGCTATCCCTCTACATCATGTCATCTTGCTTAAGGCGTTACTCTGTTTTTAACTTAATACTCTAGATGCATGCTGGATAGCGGTCGATGAGTGGAGTAATAGTAGTAGATGCAGGCAGGAGTCGGTCTACTTGTCTCGGACGTGATGCCTATATACATGATCATACCTAGATATTCTCATAACTATGCTCAATTCTGTCAATTGCTCAACAGTAATTTGTTCACCCACCGTAGAATACTTATGCTCTTGAGAGAAGCCACTAGTGAAACCTATGGCCCCCGGGTCTCTTTCTCAGCATATCAATCTTCATCACTTTATTATTGCTTTGCTTTTACTTTGCTTTTACTTTTTACTTTGCATCTCTATACCAAAAATACCAAAAATATTATTTATCATCTCTATCAGATCTCACTTTTGTAAGTGACTGTGAAGGGATCGACAACCCCTAAGCGCGTTGGTTGCGTTGAGCTATTGTTTTTGTGTAGGTACGAGGGACTCGCGCGTAGCCTCGTACTGGATTGATACCTTGGTTCTCAAAAACTAAGGGAAATACTTACGCTACTTTCCTGCATCATCCTCTCCTCTTCGGGGAAATCCAACGCAGTGCTCAAGAGGTAGCACTAACCATGATTAGTTTATACACTCTGCAGAGGTTTGCACACTTTTCCCCACAAGACTCGAATACATCCATGGTCAGAGATTCGAGACACGGTCTTTCTAAAGAATTAACTCTCTACTCTGGGTTGACCATACCACCTACAACCCACTACATCTGCTAGTCTACCTCTTCAAGAGCTTCACTCAACTTACTCAACTATGCTAGAGCCCATATTAGCTTTTGGCTGCACACGGAAGTTTCTAGAATGAATAATCTTATGATCCCTTTGAGCCTGGGTGGCGAGCCATAGGATGATCACACGGGTCCTCCGGGATATCCTAGGACAACACTGGATTCTCCAGGTGCCCGCAACCAATCCACCCAGATGTGTATTAAAGTAGCCACCTTAAGTTGAACCATTAAGTAAACAATCTCACATCTTTCATGGAATACACTCAAACCCAATCCACGTCTACGAGCATAGCATAGCAATATAAGCAATGTAGAAGTAACTCCCAGGGGTTTGATATAAAGCACAATAGGTTCCTACCTCATCAACTACTTCCCAATACCCACATGTTATCAATCCTACTCATGCAATGTTTGAGGGTTGAAACTAATGCGTAAAAACTGGGTAATGAAAAGTATGGTCAAAGTGTGAACTTGCCTGTACTGTTGATGAAGATGATTCGCACTCAAAACTCTTGATAGTTCTACTCGTCACACTCCGGTCAATCTATCGTAAGCAAGCAATAGTAACCACACATAAGCAATCACTCAAAAGATTGGAGAGAACGGAGAAGAACATTCGGAAAACATCAAAACCAAGCAAATAACTCTTGCAACATAAAACAGTTTCTAACAGTATCAAAATTGTGTGAATTTGGCCTTATCAGAAAGTTTAGTTAAAGAGCTTCGATTTGCAAAAAGAATCAACTCAAACGGAGCTACGAAACTCAAGTTACGATCAAACGAAGTTCAAATATAAAACTGTTTGAATTCAAATTTTAGAACTTTCAAAAACATGTTCAAGTTGATTTACTGGATAGAGGAGATCATAACGAAGAAGTGGGCGTTGGTTTCGTTGGATTTGGATAAACGAGCAAAAAGTAGTGATCGTTTGAAAATTAGGGACTAATTTGTAAATAAAATATTCACGGATGGGTACCTGGCCGAAATAAAAAGAAAAAAGAAAAAACTATCGAGCGAACGCTCGCTATGGAACGCTAATGAACAAAAACCGTTCGCTGTGAAGACCTAATCTAGCGAATGTTCACTAATTAACCTAACTAAGGAATAAAACCGATTTTAAAAACAAAGTCGAAACTTAAAAAACCGGATTGGACTGGGGGTGGTTTTATACCGGTCGGTAGCGGTTTTCGTCGAAAACCGGCCGCGGCGGCGTTTGCCGGCGACGGCGAGGCGAGGCGGCGAAGCGGCTCCGGCGGGCTCGGGTGCGGCT
>NC_041390.1:425485531-425578817 GCF_002162155.2 Triticum dicoccoides | reverse complement strand
GGCGTGGGCGGCTACGGGAGCAGAGGGAGGCGGCGGCGAACGGGGTCAGGGGAGAGACGGGGCCTGGTGCCCGGTATTTATGGGAGGAGGGGGCAAAGGCGGCGCGGAGGTGGCCGGGTTGGCCACGGCGAGCGGCGGCAGCGACATGGACTCGGGAGGAGTCCCGGTCAGGGACGACCGCGGCTGGGCGGGGCCTAGCGAGCTAGCTGGGCCGGCCCAGTCGGGGAAAAGATTTTTTTTAATAAAGATTTTTTTCCAGACAAACAAAACAAATAAAAACAAATAGAAATAAAATATTATATAGGCATATAATATATCAAAATTTTCAGAAAAAGATTTTCCACGACATGAACATTTTTGTAAGATCAAATAAAATACACACAAATTTAAATAAAACAAAGAGTGCCACTGGTGCAATAAAATCCAATAAAAATCATTTTAAAATACCAAAATGATTTCAAATTTATTTCTCTCCAATTTTCTGAGGTAGGGAATCATTTTACCCTAATTCCATGTATTTTATTTTTGGAGAAAAACAATTTGAATAAAACTCAAATAACACCAAATTGAAAATAATTTCCAAAAGGACTTTAAATTTGATCCTTTTAAACTCCCAACTCATATTTCATATGTTTTGAAGAAGTCATTTTATCTTCTCTCATGAAAATCATTGAGTTGCTTAAAGTTTTTGAATTGGAAAATATTTCCGAAAGAAATTCAAATGTTTTCAAAAACCCTTTTTCATTTATTTAAATGGAAGAAGTCATATCATCTTCTCTCTAGGGTTTTGTATTTGAAAGAATTTGAATTCTTGGAGATCATAAATGCAAAAATGGAAGTTTGGGAAAGTCCTTTTGTTCCCTCTCATTTAACTTTCAATTTATTTCGAATTTCACTCACTTTTAGTCAATCAATCACACAACAATCAAACAATCCATCAAATCTATTTATTTAATATAACATTCCAAAATTTAGAATTTTGGGATGTTACATATAGGAATAGCCCAATGGATTTATCGAAAAGAATAACTTTGAGGTGGTTTCATACCCTACAATCATCTCTTCATTTGTTCTCTGCTATTAGTGACTTTGGAGTGACTCTTTGTTGCATGTTGAGGGATTGTTATATGATCCAATTATGTTATCCTTGTTGAGAGAACTTGCGCTAGTGAATGTATGAACCCTAGGCCTTGTTTCGAAGCATTGCAATACCGTTTGTGCTCACTTTTATCATTAGTTACCTTGCTGTTTTTATATTTTCAGATTACAAAAACCTATATCTACCATCCATATTGCACTTGTATCACCATCTCTTCACCGAACTAGTGCACCTATATAATTTGCCATTGTATTGGGTGTGTTAGGGACACAAGAGACTCTTTGTTATTTGGTTGCAGGGTTGTTTGAGAGAGACCATCTTCATCCTACGCCTCCCACGGATTGATAAACCTTAGGTCATCCACTTGAGGGAAATTTGCTACTGTCCTACAAACCTCTGCACTTGGAGGCCCAACAATGTCTACAAGAAGAAGGTTGTGTAGTAGACATCAAGCTCTTTTCTGGCGCCGTTGCCGGGGAGGTTAGTGCTTGAAGGTATATCTTTAGATCTTGCAATCGAATCTTTTAGTTTCGTGTTTTATCACTAGTTTAGTCTATAAAAGAAAACTACAAAAAAATGGAATTGAGGTTGCCTCATATGCTTCATCTTTTTAATGTCTTTCGTGAAAATAAGGATTCCGATAATTGTGCCAAAGTGTTAGAAGAAGAATGCGCTAAAATGTTTGACACTAAATATTGGAATGATGAGCATGATTGCAATGTTGTTAGTATGAATTCCTTGAATATCCATGATGCTAATGATATGAAAAGCCACAAGCTTGGGGATGCTATGTTTGATAAAGATGATATTTTAGTCCCCCCAAGTTTTGATGTGAAAATTTATTATGATGAAAGCATGCCTCCTATCTATGATGATTATTGTGATGACATGTATTCTATAAAGAATAATGATAACCATGAAACTTGTCATCATGATTTTAATTTTCAATTGGATTATGCCTCACATGATAGTTATTTCATTGAGTTTGCTCCCACTACTATTGATGAGAATAGATTTGCTTATGTGGAGAGTAATAAATTTTCTATGCTTATGGATCATGAAAATAATGCTTTATGTGATGGTTATATTGTTGAATTCATTAATGATGCTACTAAAAATTATTATGAGAGGGGAACATATGCTTTTACATATTGCAATAATATCAAGCTTCCTCTCTATGTGTTGAAAATCTTGAAGTTATGCTTGCTTTACCTTCCTATGCAAGTTGATTCTTGTTCCCATAAGTTGTTTGCTCACAAAATCCCTATGCATAGTAAGTGGGTTAGACTTAAATGTGCTTGTCATATGCTCATGATGCTCCCATTATGTTTCAATTCTTGTCTTTTATGTGAGCATCATTGAAATCTTAATGCCTAGCTAAAAAGGCAATAAAGAAAAGCGCTTGTTGGGAGACAACCCAGTATTTATACCTACTGTTTTTGTGTGTTCACATAATTATGCTACTATAGTAATAATGTTTTATAGCTTTCGTTTCAATAAAGTGCCAAGTAAGACCTTTGGGATGGCTTACGGTGATAATTGATTTGATCTTGCTGAAAAATAGAAACTTTTGCGCCCAGGAGATTAGTTTTCATTTTTAACAGAAGCGTGATAAAATACTGATTCTTTCTGCTGAGGATTAATAAACAAATTTCCTAGGACTTCCTAATTTCTCAGGATTTTTCGAGTTATATAAGTATTCTAGAGATACAGATTACTACAGACTGTCTTGTTTTTGACAGATTCTGTTTTCGATGCATAGTTTGCTTGTTTTCTAGTTTCTATGGCTTATATGGCTTAATATAAATTGTAGAAATGATAAGTCACAGTAGGCATCATGTGAAAAAAATATGAATCTTGTCTTGATAGTACCTAAGTGGTGATTTGCTTGATTATACTAACGAAGCTTACGAGTTTTCTGTTAAGTTTTCTGTTGTGAAGTTTTCAAGTTTTGGGTAAAGATTCGATGGACTATGGAATAAGGAGTGGCAAGAGCCTAAGATTGGGGTTGCCCAAGGAACCCCAAGGTAATATTCAAGGAAAACCAAGAGCCTAAGCTTGGGGATGCCCTGGATGGCATCCCCTCTTTCGTCTTCGTTCATCGGTAACTTTACTTGAGGCTATATTTTTGTTCAGCACATGATATAAGTTTGGCTTGGAGCGTTGTTTTGTTTTATTAGGATTTGCTTTCTGTTATTTAGAGTAATGTTTTTCATCTTTTAGTTCGATAAAAGGGTCAACTATAGCCTTTACCATACTTATTTTTCAAGTCCATATGTTGCTGTTCTAAAAACAGAAAGTTTGCTCTTATGTTTTGAATATTTGTGAATAGTCAGAACATGATAAAATCATGAAATTTTTACACATCGAGTAACAACAAATTATCTACAGTGTGGTAATTTTTCAGAAATGTTGGAGTTAAAGAAGTATGATTCCTCTTGCATTCTCTATAGACTGTTCTGTTTAGACAGATTGTTGTTATGTTTGCGTTGTTTGCATATGTTTTCTTGTTTAATGATTCTATTTGAGGATAGGACTATTAAATATGCAGAGGCATTTAGTATGCAATGTCAAATAATAATTTTAGTGATTTTCTACAGTAGATAGTGATAAGGTTTAGCATGGATTTATACTAACTTATCTTACGAGTTCTTGTTGAGTTTCGTGTGGATGAAGTTTTTAAGATTTAGAGAAACCGCGATATGAAAGGAATTAAGGAGACACAAAATCTCAAGCTTGGGGATGCCCAAGGCATCCCTAATTAATATTTCAAGAAGTCTCAAGCATGTAAGCTTGGGGATTCCCCGGTAGGCATCCCACCTTTCTTCTTCAACAACTATCGGTCAGTTCTGGTTGAGCCTAAGTTTTTGCTTCTTCACATGATATGTGCTATCCTTGCAATGCCATTTTATTTTGTTTTGCTTGCTGTTTGAATAAAGTACTTAAGATCTGAAATTTTATTTATGATAAAGAGTATTCACACATAGTTACATAATTATTCAACTACTCATTGATCTTCAGTTATATCTTTTGGAGTAGTTTGTCATTTGCTCTAGTGCTTCACTTATATCTTTTTAGAGCGCGGCGGTAGTTTTATTTTGAAGAAATTGTTGAACTCTCATGCTTCACTTATATTATTTTGAGAGTATGCAAACAGCATGGTAATTTGCTTTGGCTATAAAACTAGTCCTAATATGATGGGCATCCAAGATAGGTATAATAAAAAGTTTCATATAAAGTGCGTTGAATACTATGAGAAGTTTGATGCTTGATGATTGTTTTGAGACATGAGCATGGTCATATTAGAGTCATGCTAGTTGATTAGTTGTGAATTTGAGAAATACTTTTGTTGAGGTTTGCAAGTCCCGTAGCATGCACGTATGGTAACCGTTGTGTAACAAATTTGAAGCATGAGGTGTTTCTTTGATTGTCTTCCTTATGAGTGGTGGTCGGGGACGAGCGACGGTCTTTTCCTACCAATCTATCCCCCTAGGAGCATGCACGTAGTGCTTGGTTTTGATGACTTGTAGATTTTTGCAATAATTATGTGAGTTCTTTATGACTAATGTTGAGTCCACGGATTATACGCACTCTCATCCTTCCACCATTGCTAGCCTCTCTAGTACCGCACAACTTTCGTCGGTACCATAAACCCACCATATACCTTCCTCAAAACAGCCACCATACCTACCTATTATGGCATTTCCATAGCCATTCCGAGATATATTGCCATGCAACTTTCCACCGTTTCGTTTATTATGACACACTTCATCATTGTCATATTGCTTTGCATGATCATGTAGTTGGCATAGTATTTGTGGCAAAGCCACCGATCATAATTCTTTCATACATGTCACTCTTAATTCATTGCACATCCCGGTACACCGCTGGAGGCATTCATATAGAGTCATATTTTGTTCTAAGTATCGACTTGTAATTCTTGAGTTGTAAGTAAATAAAAGTGTGATGATCTTCATTATTAGAGCATTGCCCCATGTGAGGAAAAAAAGAGAAAGGCCAAAAAAGGGGAAAAGGAGAAGTCCCAAAAAACAAAAAAACAAAAAATGAGAGAAAAAGAGAGAAGGGGCAATGCTACTATTGTTTTACCACACTTGTGCTTCAAAGTAGCACCACGATCTTCATGATAGAGAGTCTCCTATGTTGTCACTTTCATATACTAGTGGGAATTTTTCATTATAGAACTTGGCTTGTATATTCCAATGATGGGCTTCCTCAAATGCCGTAGGTCTTCATGAGCAAGCAAGTTGGATGCACAACCACTTAGTTTCTTTTGTTGAGCTTTCATACATTTATAGCTCTAGTGCATCCATTGCATGGCAATCCCTACTCACTCACATTGATATCTATTGATGGGCATCTCCATAGCCCATTAATACGCCTAGTTGATGTGAGACCATCTTCCTCCTTTTTGTCTTCTCCACAACCACCATTCTATTCCACCTATAGTGCTATGTCCATGGCTCACGCTCATGTATTGCGTGAAAGTTGAAAAGGATTGAGAATACTAAAGTATGAAACAATTGCTTGGCTTGTCATCGGGGTTGTGCATGATCTGAATATTTTGTGTGACGAATATGGAGCATAGCCAAACTATATGATTTTGTAGGGATGAACTTTCTTTGGCCATGTCATTTTGAGAAGACATGATTAATTTGTTAGTATGCTTGAAGTATTATTATTTTTATGTCAATATTAAACCTTTGTCTTGGATCTTATGGATCTGAATATTCTTGCCATAATAAAGAAGATTACATTTATAAATATGTTAGGTAGCATTCCACATCAAAATTTTTGTTTTTATCATTTACCTACTCGAGGACGAGGAGGAATTAAGCTTGGGGATGCTTGATACGTCTCCAACGTATCTATAATTTTTTATTGTTCCATGCTATTATATTATCCATCTAGGATGTTTTATATGCATTTATATGCCATTTTATATGATTTTTGGGACTAACCTATTAATCTAGAGCCCAGTGCCATTTTCTGTTTTTTTCCTTGTTTTTGAGTTTTACAGAAAAGGAATACCAAACGGAGTCCAATTGACGTGCCAATTTCTGATGATTTTTATGGACCAAAAGAAGCCCCCAAAGTAAAAGAGTTGGGCCAGAAGAGTCCGGAGCCATCCACATGGGTGGAGGGCGCGCCCTACCCCCTAGGCTCGCCCCCCTGTCTCGTGGATGACTCGGAGACCTCCCTGACGTGAGACCGACGCCAAAAATTCCTATAGATACAGAAACCCCCAAAAAGAAACCTAGATCGGGAGTTCCGCCGCTGTTGGTGTCAAAACTGGTAGATCTCGGGTAGGGGGTCCCGAACTGTGCATCTAGGCCGGATCGTAACAGGAGGCAGGGGACACGATGTTTTACCCAGGTTCGGGCCCTCTTGATGGAGGTAAAACCCTACGTCCTGCTTGATTGATATTGATGATATGGGTAGTACAAGAGTAGATCTACCACGAGATCAGAGAGGCTAAACCATAGAAGCTATCCCATGGTATGATTGTATGTTGTGGTTGTTGTCCTACAGACTAAAACCCTTCAGTTTATATAGACACCGGAGAGGGTTAGGGTTACACAAGGTCGGTTACAAAGGAGGAGATATCCATATCCGTATCGCCTAGCTTGCCTTCCACGCCAAGTAGAGTCCCATCCGGACACGAGACGAAGTCTTCAATCTTGTATCTTCATAGTCTAATAGTCCGGCCAATGGAGATAGTCCGGCTGTCCGGAGACCCCCTAATCCAGGACTCCCTCAATAGCCCCTGAACCAGGCTTCAATGATGATGAGTCTGGCGCGCAGTATTGTCTTCGGCATTGCAAGGTGGGTTCCTTCTCCGAATACATCACAGAAGAATTTGAATACGAGGATAGTGTCCGGCCCTGCAAAATAAGTTCCACATTCCACCATAGAGAGAATAATATTTTCGCAGATCTAATTTGCTGGCTTGTTTTGGCAGCATGACGTTATGTCATGGCCCGATGATTATTTGAATCGTTCCCTTTAACCAGCCCCGCACATAATGCGAGGCAGTTTTTCGACACGTCTTGTCAAAGCAGAAATTGTGTCCACTTATTACGGGATTCTCATCAATACGGGCGTGGGTAACCCAACCGCGCCACCAATTACGGCGCTTGGGGGATAAGCGAGTTTTACCAGGTGTTGACACCTGATTTTGGCAAGATACATATTGCAATGAAGATGGTCTCGAGTGAATGAGTTTTCAGCATAAAATTATTCACGTCACTGAGTGGAACCACTTTGATGTTTTGGTTATATTCGTTCGACTTTATCTTACGGACCAAAACTATACTTCGAGTGGCATATTTCAATGTTCCGAGTGGTTTTATGTCAATCACGTCTTCAAGATGACCTCGGATGAAGGAGAACTCTTAAGGAATTGTCTTTGTCTCGTCAAGGCAATCGATTTTGATATATAAATCATCTCAATCCGAGTTCATATGCAAAAGTTAGAGGCAATATACTGCAGACTGAACCTCAACGGAAATATGGCGCGAGGTGCCAGACACTTGTCTGATAGGTTGCGCGAGTAATTCGGCCATCAATAAGGCCTTGAATCGAAAAACCTTCAACATGGAAAAGTTTCGTCTCATCGAGCCGATCGATTTTCATATATAATTCGTCTCAATCCGAGATCATATGAGGCCTGGAGAGACAAATCAAGATCGGGCTATGTTTCAGTCGGAAATCCGAGTGAAAAGTTTACCATCTGAGTGAAAGTTTACGGTCGAGTGAAAGTTTACGGCCGAGTGAAATTTTACGGTCGAGTGAAAGTTTGCTGACCGGATGAGCTTATTATTATCCAAGTGGAAATATAGTCATCCGAGTGAAAATATGATCTTCCGAGTGAAATTGTCGTCCAGGTGAAAATATTCCGAGTGAAAAGATTACCATCGGGACGAAAACTTGCCGATTGAATAAGATAGTGCCTTCCGAGTGGAAATATAGTCATCCGAGTAAATAATATAGTGCCTTCCGAGTGGAAATATAGTCATCCGAGTGGAAATATAGTCATCCGAGTGAAAGATTGTCTTCCGAGTGAAAAAGTCCAATCGGACGATCCGAGTGAAAGTATCTAATATCCGAGTGGATGAGCTCATGTCCGAGTGAAATTGAACATGTGCTTGAAAGTTTATCAAAATGACCTTGGATGAAGAAGTGTTCAATACAAAAGTTGTGCGTATCATCAAGACGGTAAACTTTGATTTTGGAGTCATCATCATCAGAGATAATATATAGCCTACAAATTCACTACGAGACTCGGATAATCCAGTCTACTGCAAGACCGAGTCCGACTGGAAGATAAAGATGACCTCGAAAAGTATTCAAGATGGCCTTATTTGAAAAAGTGATCAACATGAGAGTTGTTCGTATCGTCGAGGCGCACAAGTTTGATATTTGGGCCATCTCGATCGGAGATCATATGCAAGCCCGGCGGCCCGCGCAAGAAGAAAGACAGAGTTTGGGCCAGATTCAGACTGAATCCGAGTTGGAATAGAATTAGGACTAAAGGACGTGAATTGATGTAATTTTTCTTGTAAGGAAGCCTAGATGAATCCTTTACTTGTATGGGAAGTCCAGCCGCCTCTTATATATGTTGGGGGTGACGGCCGATTGAACAACACACAATCGAACAAATCAATATACTACTTTTTCATCTATGTTTTATCTCTCCACCGTTTTGCTCTCTCGTTCTTTGCTGTTCTTCGTGTTTGAGAGCTGCGAATTCTGAGGCTCTAGGGGCGAGCGAATCGACCTAGGGCAGCCCATAGCCGCCGCACTCCCTGACAGGGTCCCTCCCGGGGGTGTGGGGTTTTCGGGTCTGCAAAAGCGCCCGTCGACTGTCTTGCGTATCGCGCTGTCTGTCGGGTCTCCTTCGACGTGAGCTGCGGTGCATCACCCCCGGTGTCGAGGGTACACGTGACGTGTTCGTGTGTCAACACACTTTTTGGCGACTCCGCTGGGGACCGAAGATCAATCATCATCATCCACCATGTCCGATCTTCCCAAGCCATCTGAGGTAGACGCCGATAACATCATTAAGCCCAGTCTTGATGAGATATCGGCCGATCATCGCCAAGTCTATGAGGAGTACAAGAAGGCGCGTGAGGAGAAGGACTTGCAGGAGTTCCCTGCAAAATTCAAGAAAGATCGCCAAGGCAACATCACTCCGATTGAAGAAATCAAGTTCCCTCCTCTTCAAGCCGAGCAGGTTAAACCCTCTGTGAGTACTACTTTTTCTCCTGAGCAGTGGGCTGAGATTGAGAGTCGTATTGCTGATGGTAACAATCTAGTCTATCAAACTTTCATAGAAAATACTAATGCTCAGAAGAATATATCTCAATCAGCTAGTGGTAATGATGGTGTAGCTGCTAGTGTGCAAAACCCTAATCTGGCTTTACCTATTTCATCGGCGCCTCCCGTGCCGATGGCTTATTATCCTACCCAAACAAATTAGATTGTGGCTGCACCCATTAATCCTATTATGAGCATGCCAGGTTCGGTGGCAACGCCGAACCAAACCCTACCTACAGCTACAACCACTCGACCACTACCAAATTATGGGTCGACATACATGCCACAATTCCTACCTACAGCTAGTAACCTTACTCCTCCTATGCCACTGCCACAAGCTTCATCGTCCACTATGGATGATGGTCTAGCTAATCTTAGAGAGGAGATGGCTAAGATGCTTCGAGAGAATTTTGGAGTTGAGTTACCTCGGAATCGGATTTACCAAAAGTTGTACCCCGAGTATTTTGATGCCATCCTGTGCCCTCTAGGGTATAAAATTCCAGATTTTGTTAAATTCAATGGAGAAGGCACAAAAACCACATGGGAGCATGTTAGTCAATATTTAGCACAATTGGGTGAGGCAGGCTCATTGAATGAATTGAAAGTGCGTTTATTTCCTTTATCATTAACTGGTACCGCATTTTCATGGTTTTCTTCTTTACCCCATGGTTCCATTCGGGTTTGGTCACAGCTAGAGCAGAAATTTCATGATCACTTTTATAGCGGCGACAATGAACTCAAGTTATCACATCTAACATCGGTTAAACAGAAGCATGATGAATCGGTCTCCGATTACGTCAAGAGATTCAGAGAAAAAACCGGTGTTTTAGTTTGGTGATAACCGAGAGAGACTTGGCAGACCTAGTGCTGAGTGGTTTGAGAACTCCCATTAGAGAAAAGCTAGAAGGTTATGAGTTCTTAAATATCAACCAAGTCTTACAAAGGGCTTTGGCTCAGGAAAGCCGAAGCAAAGATCTCAAAGAAGTGCATAGATACAAAGCCGATCGTCCAAAGATGAATATGGTGGAATATGATAGTGATCACTCGGACGATGAGGGTGATGTTTTTGCTACTGAATTTGTTTGGCCATCTAAGGCCAAACCCTTTACTTGCAATGATCTGAAACCGATTCATAAGAATCATGATGAAGAGATGAAGTTTACTTTTAACATTGCTAAGTGTGATAGAATATTTGATGCTTTGCTGCAGGCTAAGATTATTAGAATATCTCATACTTTACCGCCGTTTGAAGAGCTAAAACGGCATGCTTATTGCAAGTATCATAATTCTTTTTCTCATTCTACTAACGATTGCAATGTTTTTCGACGACAGATACAATCGGCCATTAATGACGGACAATTGAACTTTTTTGAGATGCAAGTTGATAAACAACCTTTTCCAATGAATACCATGGATTTGGAGGGGAAGAAGCTACTCATTCGGCCGGAGGTAGCCGAATCTGCTAATAAAGCTAATGTCATTGTTGGTGAGCCCAGGAAAGACAAGGAGGACAACAAGGTCTTGGGGAGACAGGTTGTGCTTGGTAAGCAACCCGATGGCAAGGAAGTGATCAAAATCACCATCAAGAATCCTACACTCGGGGGGCAACTGCAAGTGCAAGAAAATGCTCGTGTGAGATTTGTCAAGCCCAAGAGTCCAGAAATTGGCAAGTGGAAAAGGAAAGAAGTTAAAGTACAGCGCAAGCAGATCAAGCCAACTTTTGATATGTTGCTGTCCAAGTACACCAACCAGTCGGCCGGTTCTAGCTTTAATCGGCCGACTCATCTGAAGCGACCAAGGTCACCATCAGCTGATATGTTCAGTCAGTATATGAAACCGAGTGGACCAAGGGTGCCGTTTCCAGAAGAGCATACGCAATCTGTTTGGGATCGACTTGACTATTCATATAGAGGCCGACTGAACATCGGTAACTATCGGTCGGCTGGTCAAAACATGCGACCGGATGGAAATTATCCGAATGTAAGAATGCACCCAGGTGGAAGCTATCCGAGTGAAAAAATGTGGCCGAGTAGATTCCATCCGACTGAATTCCATCCGAGTGATATCCATCCGAGTGGATTCCATCAGAGTAAAAAGGTGCGCCCGAGTGGAAATTTCATGCATCTCGAAAGTCGAAAAGAATGGCGTGTTAAATCACCAAGTGTTGCAGCAGTTGAGTCGGGAAAAGGCAAGGAGAAAATGGATGTCGACTCACTTATCTTGGGCATCGAAACATTCGCCATACAGCAGCCGATTGTGCATAGCAATCCGACTGAGCCGATACTTGCTATCGTGCCAAAGCACTCGGCTAATGACCATGAGGCAAGCACTAGCCAGGTAAAGACGAGAGATCCTAAATACACTCAGCCAAAGTGGTGTCCTCCAGGGCTAACAAAGACACAAAAGAGGAAACTACAGAGGTTAAGGAGTCGAGAGATGGCAGAACAGGAGGCTGAGAAACAAAGGGATAAGTTGTTCAATGACACTCGACCCATGGTTCCACCAAAACAAGTGTGGAGGCCTAAAAAAATACAAGATACAGCAGCTTCTACATCTATCACAGCAATACCTACATCACCAAAGGAGGACGATGCAACAGATATGACATCGTCTGCGACACTTCTTACTTATCCTTCACTCGGACAAATTTCAGAATCGGTGGATGCACTCGAGGAGGAGGCTGATATGTTGGACTATGAGTCTACGCCGGTTCATGAAGGTATGGATATCAATATGGTGTACTACTTACTGCTGAGTTTCGTGCTGTAGATGAAGAAGGGGAGGTGGCTCAGCTCGATTTTGGCCCTAAAAATGCAATATTCGAGAAGCCAAAAGAACCAGTAACGCATCTTAAACCATTATATCTCAGAGGTCATATCAATGGGTCGCCGCTCACTCGGATGCTTGTTGATGGTGGTGCTGTGGTAAATCTTATGCCCTATTCGGTCTTCAAGAGATTGGGTTTGCCTGATGAAGAATTGATCAAGACCAATATGGTGCTCAATGGATTTGAAGGCAAAGAGAAAACTGAAGCCAAAGGTGTGATGTATGTGGAGCTTACAGTCGGAAGCAAAACTTTGGCTACTGCATTCTTTGTCGCTGAGGTGCAAGGTAACTACAACATCATACTAGGCCGCGATTGGGTTCATGCAAACCAGTGCGTGCCATCCACTATGCACCAGTTTTTGATTCAGTGGGTTGATGATGAAGTGGAAGTTATTCACGCGGATAACTCGGCCTGTGTTGGTTTGGCTGATGCATCGGTGGATTGGCAACATCCCAATGCTACTTGCTTGACGGGATGTGACTTGTTAGAATTTGATTTTCTCAGCGCAACCAAGAATGGATTTGTGCCCGTCTCTTTAAAGCCGAGTGAATGCAATCGGCTCCAAGGTATGATATGTTCAAATGGATCCTAATTCCGAGTGGTTACAAAAACATCTTGTAAAGTATCGGTCCAATGAGAACGATATGTATGAGTCTATAGAGGAGTTGGATGACATGGATAAACTTGGACAAGGTTTTACATCAGCCGATCCGTTAGAAGAGGTAGATATTGGAGATGGTTCAGTCACTCGACCGACATTTATAAACAAAAATTTGAAAGCCGATTGTAAGGCTAAGTTAATCGAGCTATTGTAAGAATATGTTTATTGCTTTGCATGGGAATATCATGAGATGCCAGGGTTAAGCCGAGAGCTAGTGGAACATCGGTTGCCTATAAAGGCCGGTTTTAGACCTTATAAACAGTCGGCCAAAAAATTTAATCCGAAAACATATGACCGGATCAAGGAAGAGATCGGTCGACTACTTGAAGCTAATTTCATTCGACCTTGCAGGTATGCCGAGTGGATTTCTAACATTGTCCCGGTAGAGAAGAAAGGATCTGGCAAGTTGAGGGTGTGCATTGATTTCAGAGATTTGAATAGGGCTACACCCAAAAATGAGTATCCTATGCCAATAGCCGATATGCTAATTAATGATGCTTCTGGACATAAGGTTATTAGCTTTCTAGATGGTAATGCCGGATACAATCAAATTTTTATGGCCGAAGAGGACATGTACAAAACGGCTTTCTGATGTCCTGGTTTCCTTGGTTTATTCGAGTGGACAGTGATGACATTCGGATTAAAAAATGCTGGCGCCACGTATCAAAGGGCTATGAATTTGATTTTTCATGATTTACTCGGTGTCATACTTGAAGTTTATATTGATGATATTGTTGTCAAATCGGATGCTTTTGAATCTCACTTGGCTGATTTGCGTTTAGCTTTTGAAAAAATGAAAAAGTATGGATTGAAAATGAATTCTTTGAAGTGTGCTTTCGGCGTGTCAGCTGGCAAGTTTTTTGGGTTTCATTATTCATGAAGATGGTATAGAGATTGATCCCAAAAAGATAGAGGCTATACAGAAGGTGGAGGCTCCAACATGCAAGAGAGATATGCAAAAGTTCCTTGGCAAGGTCAATTATTTGAGAAGGTTTATAGCTAATCTATCAGGGAAAGTTGATGCATTTACTCATATCCTTTGGTTAAAGAATGATGCTGATTTCACTTGGGGGGCAAAACAGCAAGAAGCATTTGATGTGATCAAGAATTATTTGTGCACTCCTTCGGTGATGAGAGCACCCAAGCATAGGGAACCCTTCAGACTTTACATTGCAGCAGAGGAAGGAGTTATTGGTGCTGTTCTAAGTCAAGAGACCGAAGGAAAAGAGCATGCCATCACTTATTTGAGCCGCCGCTTATTGGACGCAGAGACAAGGTATACATTTATTGAGAAATTATGTCTATGCTTATATTATGCTTGCACAAAACTGAGACATTATTTAGTGCCGAGTGTTTGTGTAGTAGCTTGTCAAACCAATGTCAATTCTTAGTGGTAGAATTGGCAAGTGGGCTTATGCTTTGATTGAATATGATTTGGCTTATGAATCTCTAAAATCCATGAAAGGCCAAATTGTTTCTAATTTCATTGTTGAACATCAGATTAATAACAAGCATGATATTGATATGAACCTTGTTTCATTAGTACCATGGAGATTATACTTTGATGGTTCAGTTTGTAGCAATGGCCAAGGTGTTGGTATTGTTTATATATCTCCTCATGGTGCTGTTTTTGAAGCCTCATGCCGCTTAGAATATTTTTGCACAAACAATCAAGCCGAATATGAACCATTGTTATTCGGCCTAGAGATGTTACTTGCTATAGGTGCTACACATATTGAGGCTTATGGTGATTCGTTACTAGTGGTGCAGCAAATATCCAAAGTCTTTTAGTGTTTGGATGAATCACTTAATGTTTATCTTGATAGATGTCTAGATATAATTTCTACTTTGGATTGCTTTAGCATTGCTCATATATCTAGACATGACAATTGGAAAGCAAATGAATTGGCACAAAAAGCATCCAGATATCATGTTGATCATGGCATGTTTCATATCTCTCAAAGACCGATGTCTTGTCTTGCCAATATGGGAGAGGCCGAACCTGAACCCACTGATTCGGGCATTAACAAAAAGTCTAGTGCAGGTGATAATCCCGACTGGAGGAAGCCCATTGTTGATTACTTGTGCAATCCGAGTGAAAGGGTGGACAGGGATGTTCGGCGTATGGCTTTCAAGTATACAATGAGAGATGATGGTCTTTATCGCCGAACCGTCGATGATGTTCTTCTAAAGTGTTTGGATGAGGACCAGGCAAGAGTTGCTATGGGAGAAGTACATGAAGGTATTTGTGGCACTCACCAGTCAGCTCCCAAGATGAAATGGTTATTGCGACGTGCTGGGTTTTATTGGCCGACTATGATTAATGATTGCTTCAGATATTATAAGGGGTGTGAAGCTTGTCAAAAGTTTGGTGATATTCAATTGGCTCCTGCTGCTATGTTACATCCTATTATCAAAGCGTGGCCTTTCAGAGGTTGGGGTTTAGATTACATTGGACAAATCCATCCGTCTTCCTCAAAAGGGCATCGGTTCATATTGGTGGCAACTAATTATTTCACTAAATGGTATGAAGCAGTACCTCTCAAGAACATGACGCATACGGAGGTAATTCAATTCATAACTGAGCACATTATTCATAGATTCGGTATTCCTCAAACGTTAACTACAGATCAAGGTTCATCTTTCATGTCACACCAAGTCAGAGAGTTTGCCGAATCTTATAACATAAAGTTGCTCAATTCCTCTCCATATTATGCCCAAGCTAATGGACAAGCTGAGTCTAGCAATAAAATTTTAATCAAGCTCACCAAGAAGAAGATTGAGGATAATCCAAGGAGATGGCATGACTTGTTGTCTGAGGCATTATGGGCACATAGAATCTCAAGGCATGGTGCTACGAAAGTGACTCCATATGAGCTAGTATATGGTCAGGAGGCTGTTTTACCGGTGGAAGTAAATTTGAATGCTTTGAGAATAGCCAAACAAAATGATTTATCGGCAATAGACTTCTATAACTTGATGATGGACAACATTGATGAGGTTGCTGATAAATGTTTGGCTGCTTTGAATTCCATAGAGAGAGATAAGTTGAGGGTGGCAAGGGCTTACAATAAGAAAGTCAAGTTGAAGAATTTTCAAGTTGGTGATCTCGTTTGGAAAGTGATTCTGCCGATTGGTTCAAGAGATAGAAAATTCGGGAAGTGGTCTCCAAGTTGGGAAGGTCCTTTTAGAATTGCAAGAGTTGTCCCGGAAATTCATATTTGGTGGAATCAATACAAGGGGCATTGTTACCTCGAGCTCTCAATGGCAAATATTTGAAGAAGTACCACCCGAGTGTGTGGCAGGAAGCCTAAGTAGGCAATGGCTGATATATGATTATCGCCCTTAGCACAAACATGGCCGATACATAATTATCGCCCTGAGAAAAATAAATGGCCGATGGAGTGTTGATATCGTCCTTAGAACAAACACTATGCATATTATTTTTCGGCGTGCAAGCTTTGCCGAAAAACAGGGGGGCATGTGTTGACACCTGATTTTGGCAAGATACAGATTGCAATGAAGATGGTCTCGAGTGAATGAGTTTTCAGCATAAAAATATTCACGACACCGAGTGGAACCACTTTGATGTTTCGGTTATATTCGTTCGACTTTATCTTACGGACCGAAACTATACTCCGAGTGGCATATTTCAATGTTCCGAGTGGTTTTGCCAATCACGTCTTCAAGATCATCTCGGATGAAGGAGCACTCTTAAGGAATTGTCTTTGTCTCATCAAGGCAATCGATTTTGATATATAAATCATCTCAATCCGAGTTCATATGCAAAAGTTAGAGGCAATATACTGCAGACTGAACCTCAACGGAAATATGGCGCGAGGTGCCAGACACTTGTCTGATAGGTTGCGTGAGTAATTCGGCCATCAATAAGGCCTTGAATCGAAAAACCTTCAACATGAAAAAGTTTCGTCTTGTCGAGCCGATCGATTTTCATATATAATTCGTCTCGATCCGAGATCGTATGAGGCCTGGAGAGACAAATCAAGATCGGGCTATGTTTTTAGTCGGAAATCCGAGTGAAAAGTTTACCATCTGAGTGAAAGTTTGCGGTCGAGTGAAAGTTTACGGTCGAGTGAAATTGTACGGTCGAGTGAAAGTTTGCTGACCGGATGAACTTATTATTATCCAAGTGGAAATATAGTCATCCGAGTGAAAATATGATCATCCGAGTGAAATTGTCGTCCAGGTGAAAATATTCCGACTAAAAAGATTACCATCGGGACGAAAACTTGCCGATTGAATAAGATAGTGCCTTCCGAGTGGAAATATAGTCATCCGAGTGAATAAGATAGTGCCTTCCGAGTGGAAATATAGTCATCCGAGTGGAAATATAGTCATCCGAGTGAAAGATTGTCTTCCGAGTGAAAAAGTCCAATCGGACGATCCGAGTGAAAGTATCTAATATCCGAGTGGATGAGCTCATGTCCGAGTGAAATTGAACATGTGCTCGAAAGTTTATCAAAATGACCTTGGATGAAGAAGTGTTCAATACAGAAGTTGTGCATATCATCAAGACAGTAAACTATGATTTTGGAGTCATCATCATCAGAGATAATATATAGCCTACAAATTCACTACGAGACTCGGATAATCCAGTCTACTGCAAGACCGAGTCCGACTGGAAGATAAAGATGACCTCGAAAAGTATTCAAGATGGCCTTATTTGAAAAAGTGATCAACATGAGAGTTGTTCGTATCGTCGAGGCGCACAAGTTTGATATTTGGGCCATCTCGATCGGAGATCATATGCAAGCCCGGCGGCCCGCGCAAGAAGGAAGACAGAGTTTGGGCCAGATTCAGACTGAATCCGAGTTGGAATAGAATTAGGACTCTAGGACGTGAATTGATGTAATTTTTCTTGTAAGGAAAGCCTAGATGAATCCATTACTTGTACGGGAAGTCCAGCCGCCTCTTATATATGTTGGGGGTGACGGCCGATTGAACAACACACAACCGAACAAATCAATATACTACTTTTTCATCTACGTTTTATCTCTCCACCGTTTTTCTCTCTCGATCTTCGTTGTTCTTCGTGTTTGAGAGCTGCGAATTCCGAGGCTCTAGGGGCGAGCGAATCGACCTAGGGCAGCCCATAGCCGCCGCACTCCCTGGTGGGGTCCCTCCCGGGGGTGTGGGGTTTTCGGGTCTGCAAAAGCGCCCGTCGACTGTCTTGCATATCGCGCTGTCGGTCGGGTCTCCTTCGACGTGAGCTGCGGTGCATCACCCCCGGCGTCGAGGGTACACGTGACGTGTTCGTGTGTCAACAGCAGGCAAGTGGGGACGCTTAGCTTTGTCTGCCCATATAAAGGGATAAGGATTCACCTTTCTATCCACGCCTTCTTCCTCCTTCGCTCATCCATTTTCGCACACTCGAGCTCTAGCGCCCAAGTCCACACTTCCCACCTCAACCTTCTCCAACCATGTCCGAAGCGGGAGGCAGGTGGATGGTCTCCTCCGTCACGAAGGGAGACATCAAGAAACTGAGGAGAGCCGGATACCTGCCCGACGGCATCGCGCACCGGCTCCCAGATGAGGGGCAGCTCATCCCCACCCCAGGCCCCATGAGAGGGTAGTATTCCTCACCCATTTCCTCCGCGGACTGGGATTCCCTCTCCATACATTCGTCCGGGGGCTCGTGTTCTATTACGGCCTGGATTTCCACGATCTGGCCCCGAACTTCATCCTCAACATCTCGGCGTTTATCGTCGTGTGCGAGGCCTTCCTCTGCATCAAGCCCCACTTCGGCTTATGGCTGAAGACCTTCAATGTCAAGCCGAAGGTGGTGGGCGGCCGCCAGGCGGAGTGCGGAGGCGCCATGGTGGGCAAGATGCCCAACGTAACATGGCTCGAGGGCTCCTTTGTGGAAACCATAAAGGGGTGGCAATCGGGGTGGTTCTACATCATCGAGCCGCGCGACCCTGTATGGGCAGTGGCCCCCGAGTTCCGGTCTGGCATCCCCACACGGCTCACCTCCTGGAAAGCGAAGGGCCTGTCCTGGGGTAGTTCGAAAGAGCTGACCGGACTCCAAACATGTATTCAAAACATGGTGAACAAGAAGCTCAAGCTTGTCAACATAGTCCAAGTTATGCTCATCCGTCGGATCCTCCCGTGCCAACAACGGGAGTTCAACTTGTGGGAGTTCGACCTAGCGCAGCACCGAACTCTGAATAGGCTCTTTGACACGACTCATGAAGATGCTTGGAGGGTGCTGTTCAAAAGTGTCGAGGTCCCCCCTCCTATTACTGAGGATCGCGGATTCAGCGCGAAGCGCCAAGCCAGTGCGGTAAGCTGCTTTACCTTTCACAGGATACTTATTTTTTTATGGATTGACTCTATGCGGGATCTAAACTCCCGTACCTTTGACAGGACTGGCAAAAGATGGCCGGACAGACTGACTGTCCGGCTCCTTTGCCCGAAGGCCCCGCAGACGCTCTTCTAGCGAAGATGTTGACTCTGGCCCCTTATACGGTGCCGGAGAAGACCAAGAAGGCCAAGGGAACCCAAAAGAGTTCCCGACGCCAGGCATCGTCGGACTCACCGTCCGATGACTCTGTGGCGCACTCTTCCCCCGAAGACGAGGATGAAGAAGAAGAAGATGCTCCCCCACCGACTAGGGGAGACAAGAAAAGGAAGGCTTCCCCAACTGGGGGGGCAAAGGGTCCAAGAAGGGAAGGACTCTCCTTCCTGACAGCTCCATCGCCGCCGACGAAGGCGAAGACGAGTGGTTGCCCAGGGCCAAGCCCCTAGGGAGATCGTAAGTATTCGGATACCAGAGTAACCCATAGGATTCCTTTGTCGCACTGCTTTCCCTAATGCCGAACACAATTATGCAGGCCTCCACGAGCCAGTATCGATGTATCATCGGACGGCTCCTTGGGCTTGTCGGACATGGATAGCGATCCAGTCCCGACCGCCACCTCCCCTCATCCTGCCGACGACGTCGAGGTGTTGTCTCAAGAGGCACCGGATCGAGGGGAGACAGTCCCGGAGGCGCCTCAAGGCGACCTTTCGGACTCCGGGAGCCGAGGGGACGGGGCCCCTGAGAGCTCCGAGTTCGGCCCTTAGCCGAACACCGCGCCGGAACCTCCAGCGGTTCCAGGCTCGGGCAGGCGGCCTCCTTCTAAGATGGGCAAGACACCTGTGCCGGTGACCTCTATCCATCCAGAGGCACCGGACAATCTGCTGGAAGCGCTTCGCAGCGTTTCTATCGACGAGGAGCACCGTACTATCATGAGTGCGGTGATCCAGAAGGTTCACTCCGCCAAGAGCGGATTGACTGAAGCCTATGCCAGCCTTCTAACAGGCTTCGAGGTAAGTGTTTTAAAATATAGTAGAAATATTACCGCATAGACAGCAGCCCCTAATGCTTTGTTCGGTGTTCACAAAGAAAAGCCGAACAGAGGATCAAATAATATCGCAGGAGTCTAACATAAGCGTGTCAATATGCATATGCAGGCTTCGCTGCTGGCGTCCCCCGCACTGACTGCGGAGGTCGCCGTACTGAAGCAGGACCTCAAGGGGTCCAGGAAAGAGCTCGGCCTTGCAAAGAGGTAGCTCGAGGAGAACAAGGATAAGTAATACCCTGTCTATAGATATGTATATATAAAACAGGACGCGATTGCAAAATGACAGGATCATCATATGTTTGCCAGGGTCCACGACCGAGGTGGCGACCCTGAAGCAAGCGCTAACCAAGGCTGAAGATAAAGCGGCCAAGGAGCACACCGAGCGAGAGAAGCACGAGGCTCGGGTGGGCGAGGTGCAGCAAGAGCTCCAGGTTATCGTGGCGAAGCACGAGGCGTTGGAGCTTGACTCAAAGACGTGGGAGTCCGAGCTTGTCGTGGCCCTCGAGAGTGTAAAAAGTGCCAAGGCCGAAGCCCAAAAGGCCCTCCAAGAGATCAATGCGATGAAGAAGATATGGGCGTGTAAGGCTTTCTATATGCAAAGCAAGCATGTAAAAGTAAATTACCGATTACTTACCCGGATCCGGAGCTCTTCAGGAGCATTCGTAGATTTGCCCCGCGGTGTGTTCAATGCCGCACAATTTTACCAGGCCGAGGACGGAATCTCGACGGAGAAGCTGTTCTGTTCTCAGTATGCTGAGGCCGGACATCCGGTGCCAATGAGCGACCAGTTGAAGCAGATGGTCAAGCTACATAAGGCGGCCGATCAGGCCATGAAGAGCTTTATAGTCCGGCTGTGGCCTGGCGATGCCCTTCCGAACAGCTTCTTTGGCCTGGTGAGGCGGCTTGTAGATGCCTGCCCGCGGCTGGAAGTCGTCAAGCGATCTGTCTGCATTGAAGGTGCACGCCAGGCTTTCGCCCGTGTGAAATTGTAGTGGGTCAAGCTGGACGCCGTGAAGCTGATCAAGGAGGGGCCGCCAGAGGGCAAGGAGCACCGCCATCCCGAGATGTATTACGAGGGTGTTCTGCCGGGTGCCCGTATCATAGCAGACGAGTGTTCAAAAGATGTAATATTTGAATGAGACTTGCTCGTTTTATCCTGTATGTATGAAAACTTGTTTCATATGCGCTATACAACGTTGGTCGGAATTTAAAATATTACCTTCTGTTTGGCTGTTTATCCAATCTGAGAGATGGCTAGTCCTCGGCTTCTGCCCCCATGCCACGAGTGCTGGGGTGTTCGGGATAAACCTGAGCACTCTTGTTCCCATGTTTGGGTCCTTCGAGGGAGGTGCTCAGCACAACGAACAAGGCAACCGGACTAATAATGCTTTATCACTCTCACTTAGCCATAGAATTCTATAATTTTAAATTTCGGCGAAGCCCCTGGTATTCGGAAGGCCGAATTCGGGGCGCGATACACGCCTTTAAGCCGGACAGGGCCGGCCCCTCGCTCTAAGCGGCATAAGTTTTAGGGACTTGAAAACCTCACCGAACAGCGACCAGTCTCTCGCCTTATCATGATAGTCAGTTTTAACTTTCTCTATTGAGGTGCTGAACCCAGCAGAACCGGGGCACAATTGCAGTAGTTCTCCTAGCGCTACCTTCGCCGATAGATTGGGACGTAAGGTACCAAAACATAGGAGCCGGGCAAACCCAACATTTGACCAAAGACATGATTCGGAGCTGATGCATATAATGCTATAAGTTCGGGGTGCCGCACTTGTGAAAGTGTTCGGACTTTTCACACCGCATTGTGGGGTACGTAAGCCCCTGGTGTATTGGCTGTACCATAGTGTACGGTTGCAAGGCGTCATTAATGAACACACACACACACACACACACACACATATATACCAAGAATGCAATAATAGTCGTAATGTCATGCATTGTTTATTAAAAAATTACGTTAAAGCAGAGTGATACAGATAGTGCGATAAGCAAAGAGTAGGACTATGTCCCTTCCAAGGGCAAGCTGATGAATGATATTAAATTGAATATTTCGCTCGTTACTGTAATCAACCTGGGAATACCGTGGTATAACGTAGCTGTCTGCCTCCTTGGTTGCTGCATCACGTGTTCGGCAAAAGTGTTGCCGGACAGTGTTTCCAGAGATTAAGGTCCTAAAAAAAAGGAAAAAATAACCAAACGAGAAGCCCCAAGTGCGGTTTAGGCCGCGTCTTGGGGCGTGCCGCAGTTGTGCCCCCTCCCCACCTGTGCCCATGGTATTTTTAATGCGTAATTATGTACGCGTGGCATGAGTTTCGCCGCTGGGATGGGATTGGGGTGGCCGCCGTATTGCTACGCGAGCTCAGATCGCGCCATCCGATCTATTTTCCGATTGCCCCGAGCGCGCTTAAAGGTGTCCGGGCTATGAAGCGCCGAACTGGTTGATTGCCTTGAGAGGCTGCTTTGCGTTTCTGCTGCGAGGGCTGCGGTGTGCTCCTCTGTTCAGAGAGAGCGCTCTGTGTTTCCATTGACTGTAATAACTCCGCGAGGTCCTGGCATCTTGAGCTTGAGGTATGCATAATGCGGTACCGCATTGAATCTAGCAAATGCGGTTCGCCCGAGCAGCACGTGATAACCACTGCGAAACGGGACTATATCAAAGATTAACTCTTCGCTTCAGAAGTTATCCGGGGATCCGAAGACCACTTCCAGTGTAATTGAGCCTGTGCAATGGGCCTCTACACCTGGAATGACGCCCTTAAAGGTCGTTTTTGTGGGTTTGATCCTTGAGGGGTCTATACCCATTTTGCGCACCATATCCTGATAAAGTAGGTTCAGGCTGCTGCCGCCATCCATAAGGACTCGAGTGAGTTGAAATCCGTCAATGATTGGGTCTAGGACCAGTGCGGCGAATCCGCCGTGACAGATACTAGTGGGGTGGTCCCTGCGATCGAAGGTGATCGGGCAGGAGGACCAAGGGTTGAACTTTGGGGCGACTGGCTCCAACGCATATACGTCCCTAAGCGCACGCTTCCGCTCCCTCTTGGGGATGTGGGTTGCGTATATCATGTTCACCGTCTGCACTTGCGGGGGAAACCTCTTCTGTCCTCCAGTGTGCGGCTGCCGGGGCTCCTCCTCGTCATCTCTATGCGGCCCCATGTCCTTGTTTTCGGCAATTAACTTGCCGGCCTGCTTGAACACCCAACAATCCCTGTTGGTGTGATTGGCTGGCTTGTCTGGGGTGCCGTGTATTTGACATGAGCGATCGAGTATACGGTCCAAGCTGGACGGACCCGGCGTACTTTGTTTGAATGGCTTTTTCCGTTGACCGGGTTTAGAGCCTTTGAATCCGGCATTGACTGCCGTATCCTCAATATTTTCGCTGTTAATGTGGCGCTTACGTTTGTTGCGACGTGACCTGCTATTGACATCCTTGGTATCTGAGGTACCATGGTTCTTTGATATGTTATTACTGCGAGCCAGCCAGCTGTCTTCTCCCGCACAAAAGCGGGTCATGAGCGTCGTGAGAGCTGCCATAGATTTCGGCTTTTCCTGACCGAGGTGCCGGGCTAGCCAGTCGTATCGGATGTTGTGTTTGAAAGCCTCTAAGGCCTCCGCATCCGTACAGTTGACGATTTGATTTTTCTTTGTAAGGAACTGAGTCCAGAATTTCCTGGCCGACTCTTCTGGCTGCTGAATTATGTGGCTCAAATCATCGGTGTCTGGTGGTCGCACATAAGTGCCCTGAAAGTTGTCGAGGAATGCAGCTTCCAGATCTTCCCAACAGCTAATGGAGTCCGCTGGCAAGCTGTTGAGCCAATGTCGCGTTGGTCCTTTGAGCTTTAGTGGGAGGTATTTGATGGCGTGTAAGTCATCACCGCGGGCCATGTGGATGTGGAGGAGGAAATCCTCAATCCATACTGCGGGATCTGTTGTGCCGTCGTATGATTCAATATTTACAGGTTTGAAACCTTCTGGGCATTGATGTTCCATTACTTCGTCTATGAAGCATAAGGGGTGTGCGGCGCCTCTGTATTGGGCTATATCGCAACGCAGCTCGAATGGGTCTTGCCCGCTGTGTTCGGCCCGGCCGGATTTGCTTTTACTGTATCCGGCGTGACGTTTATCGTCTCGCAGAGTGGTGCGCCGTCGTGATCCATAGATCGATCTTGCATGCTTTGCTTTGTCCTCCAATATGTCTCACAGGTCTGGCGTATCTCCCCATGCCTTTTTATTTGAATGGCGTCAGGGTGGAGGCTGAGCTTTTGGCTGGAATGCCTCTCTATCGCGGCCACGAGGTGGCCGATCAGCCGTATCATACGCTTCTTCCTCCAGTCGGGGTAGTAACCTACACTTTGGGTAATTCTTGGAGGGGCGCTCGAGTTTATATTCCTCGGCCGCGAGGACTTCGGTCCATCTGTCAGCTAGCAGATCTTGATCAGCTTGAAGCTGCTGCTGCTTTTTCTTCAGGCTATTTGCTGTGGCCATAAGTCGGTGCTTGAAGCGCTCTTGTTCGACGGGATCCTCTGGTATGGCGAATTCACCGTTGCCGAGGCTTGCCTCGTCTTCGGAGGGGGCATGTAATTGTCATCCTCCTCCTCTCCGTCTGCCGCTCTCTCGGGAGAGCTGGCTCCTCCATCCTCCTGCTCTAAATCATGCTGGAGGGGATTGTTGTTGTCTTCGGCACTATCCGGAGTGTTATTATCTCCTGTGCCGGTATCACCACTTTTGCTTTGGCGGGACTTAGAGCGGCGCCGCTGACGTCGGCGCTTGGGTTGTTTCTTGGAGGGTTCATCCTCCGCTATATCGTTGCCATTGCCTTCTTTGGGTGTATCCACCATGTATATGTCATATGATGAGGTGGCTTTCCAGTGCCCTATAGGCGCTGGTTCATGTTCGTCTCCTACATCGTCGTCCATACCGTCGATGTCTTTGGAGTCGAAGTCGAGCATGTCGGTTAAATCATCGACAGTGGCTACAAAGTGGGTGGTGGGTGGGCGTCGAATTTCTTCGTCATCCGCATCCCAATCCTGTTGGCCATAATCCGGCCAGGGCTCTCCTGACAAAGAGAGAGACCTTAGTGAATTCAGAATGTCGCCGAAGGGCGAGTACTGAAAGATATCCGCGGCGGTGAATTCCATGATCGGCGCCCAATCGGATTCGATTGGCAGGGGCGCGAGCGGTTCGGGGTCAGAAAAAGAGTCCGGCACCTTGGAGTCACGGGCTGCGCAGAGGATTAGGCCGGTGTTCAGCTCGATCGCTGTTGAGACTGCAGCCCCTGAGGCGGTGCCTAACCACCCGTCCTCGATTGGCGCAGTTGGCTCCGAGCTAAGGGTCGGAGCTGATGCGGGCGCGACCTCCAGGGTACTGTTCGGCGGCAGAGCTAGGTCATACCCATCGTGACAGTGCGACGCATCCGGCTGTGGCTCGAATCCGTCGAAGATCAAGTCTCCGCAGATGTCGGCCATGTAGTTCAAACTTCCAAATCTGACCTGATGGCCAGGGTCATAGCTTTCAATCTGCTCCAGATGGCCAAGTGAATTAGCCCGCAGTGCAAAGCCGCCGAATACGAAGATCTGTCCGAGGAGAAAAGTCTCACCCTGGACCGCATCGCTATCGATGATAGTAGGAGCCATCAAGCCTAACAGCGACGACACAGAGGAACTCTCAATTAAAGCACCAATGTCGGTGTCAAAACCGGCGGATCTCGGGTAGGGGGTCCCGAACTGTGCGTCTAGGCCAGATGGTAACAGGAGGCAGGGGACACGATGTTTTACCCAGGTTCGGGCCCTCTTGATGGAGGTAAAACCCTACGTCCTGCTTGATTGATATTGATGATATGGGTAGTACAAGAGTAGATCTACCACGAGATCAGAGAGGCTAAACCCTACAAGCTAGCCTATGGTATGATTGTATGTTGTGGTTGTTGTCCTACGGACTAAAACCCTTCGGTTTATATAGACACCGGAGAGGGTTAGGGTTACACAAGGTTGGTTACAAAGGAGGAGATATCCATATCCGTATTGCCTAGCTTGCCTTCCACGCCAAGTAGAGTCCCATCCGGACACGAGACGAAGTCTTCAATCTTGTATCTTCATAGTCTAATAGTCCGGCCAATGGAGATAGTCCGGCTGTCCGGAGACCCCCTAATCCAGGACTCCCTCAGCCGCCGCAAGCCTCTGTAGCCACCAAAAACCAATCGGGACCCTGTTCCGGCACCCTGCCGGAGGGGGATCCATCACCGGTGGCCATCTTCATCATCCCGGCGCTCTCCATGATGAGGGGGGAGTAGTTCACCCTCGGGGCTGAGGGTATGTACCAGTAGCTATGTGTTTGATCTCTCTCTCTCTCTTGTGTTCTTGATATGGCACGATCTTGATGTATCGTGAGTTTTGCTATTATAGTTGGATATAATGATGCTTCTCCCCCTCTATGCTCTTGTAATGGATTGAGTTTTCCCTTTGAAGTTATCTTATCGGATTGAGTCTTTAAGGATTTGAGAACGCTTGATGTATGTCTTGCATGTGTTTATCTGTGGTGACAATGGGATATTCACGTGATCCACTTGATGTACGTTTTGGTGATCAACTTGCGAGTTTCGTGACCTTGTGAACTTATGCATAGGGGTTGGCACACGTTTCCGTCTTGACTCTCCGGTAGAAACTTTGGGGCACTCTTTGAAGTTCTTTGTGTTGGTTGAATAGATGAATCTGAGATTGTGTGATACATATCATATAATCATACCCGCGGATACTTGAGGTGACATTGGAGTATCTAGGTGACATTAGGGTTTTGCTTGATTTGTGTCTTGAGGTGTTATTTTACTACGAACTCTAGGGTTGTTTGTCACACTTATAGGAATAGCCCAATGGATTTATCGGAAAGAATAACTTTGAGGGGGTTTTGTAACCTACAATAATATCTTCGTTTGTTCTCTGCTATTAGTGACTTTGGAGTGACTCTTTGTTGCATGTTGAGGGATTGTTATATGATCCAATTATGTTATCCTTGTTGAGAGACTTGCACTAGTGAAAGTATGAACCCTAGGCCTTGTTTCGAAGCATTGCAATATCGTTTGTGCTCACTTTTATCATTAGTTACCTTGCTGTTTTTATATTTTTCATATTACAAAAACCTATATCTACCATCCATATTTCACTTGATCACCATCTCTTCGCTGAACTAGTGTACCTATATAATTTACCATTGTGTTGGGTGTGTTGGGGACACAAGAGACTCTTTGTTATTTGGTTGCAGGGTTGTTTGAGAGAGACCATCCTCATCCTATGCCTCCCACGGATTTATAAACCTTAGGTCATCCACTTGAGGGAAATTTGCTACTATCCTACAAACCTATGCACTTGGAGGCCCAACATCGTCTACAAGAAGAAGGCTGTGGAGTAGACATCAACCTACAAGCTGGCCGACAGTTGTGTCGCTGCGTAGAGAGCGGCCGTGTGCTACCACCGCCGTCTAGTCTATAGTACCCTTTATATTTTGTGACATACTTTGCCCTCTAATTTAACCAACGAAATGTTAATGCATGTTATAAAAATTATATAATTGGAAACTATGTTCAAATACGAATCCAAGTATATAATCTTTGGTGACATGCATTCGTATTTTATTAGTTAAATCATACTTATAAACTAAGACGGGGGTATAGTAGGTAATTAAATCGCAAACATTTTTTTATTAACCATATGTGTATGTGGCCTTTTGTCCTCCTCTCGCACGTCTTGTCACCCCGCTGCCTGCTACCTCTTGAGCACTGCGTTGGATTTCCTTGAAGAGGAAAGGATGATGCAGCAAAGTAGCGTAAGTATTTCCCTCAGTTTTTGAGAACCAAGGTATCAATCCAGTAGGAGGCTACGCGCGAGTCCCTCGTACCTGCACAAAGCAAATAACTCCTTGCAACCACGATAAGGGGTTGTCAATCCCTTCACGGTCACTTACGAGAGTGAGATTTGATAGATATGATAAGATAATATTTTTGGTATTTTTGTGATAAAGATGCAAAGTAAAATAAAAGCAAAGGAAATAACTAAGTATTGGAAGATTAATATGATGAAGATAGACCCGGGGGCCATAGGTTTCACTAGTGGCTTCTCTCAAGAGCATATGTATTTTACGGTGGGTGAACGAATTACTGTTGAGCAATTGACAGAATTGAGCATAGTTATGAGAATATCTAGGTATGATCATGTATATAGGCATCACGTCCGAGACAAGTAGACCGACTCCTGCCTGCATCTACTACTATTACTCCACTCATCGACCACTATCCAGCATGCATTTAGAGTATTAAGTTCATGAAAATAGAGTAACGCCTTAAGCAAGATGACATGCTGTAGAGGGATAAACTCATGCAATATGATGAAAACCCCATCTTGTTATCCTCGATGGCAACAATACAATACGTGACTTGATGCCCCTACTGTCACTGGGAAAGGACACCGCAAGATTGAACCCAAAGCTAAGCACTTCTCCCATTGCAAGAAAGATCAATCTAGTAGGCCAAACCAAACTGATAATTCGAAGAGACTTGCAAAGATAACCAATCATACATAAAAGAATTCAGAGAAGATTCAAATATTGTTCATAGATAATCTTGATCATAAACCCACAATTCATCGGTCTTAACAAACACACCATAAAAAGAAGATTACACTGAATAGATCTCCACAAGAGAGGGGGAGAAAATTGTATTGAGATCCAAAAAGAGAGAAGAAGCCATCTAGCTAATAACTATGTACCCGAAGGTCTGAGGTAAACTACTCACACTTCATTGGAGGGGCTATGGTGTTGATGTAGAAGCCCTCCGTCATGGATGCCCCCTCTGTCGGAGCTCCGAAACAGGCCCCAAGATGGGATCTCGTGGATACAGAAAGTTGCGGCAGTGGAATTAGGGTTTTGGCTCCGTATCTGATTGTTTGGGGGTACGTAGGTATATATAGGAGGAAGGAGTACGTCGGTGGAGCAACAGGGGGCCCACGAGGGTGGAGGGCGCACCTGGGGGGTAGGCGCGCCCCCTACCTCGTGACCTCCTCCTTTGTTTCTTGACGTAGGGTCCAAGTCTCCTGGATCATGTTTGGTGAGAAAATCACGTTCCCGAAGGTTTCATTCCGTTCGGACTCCGTTTGATATTCCTTTTCTTCGAAACCCTAGAATAGGCAAAAAAACAGCAATTCTGGGCTGGGCCTCCGGTTAATAGGTTAGTCCCAAAAATAATATAAAAGTGGATAATAAAGCCCAATAATGTCCAAAACAGTAGATAATATAGCATGGAGCAATCAAAAATTATAGATACGTTCGAGCCGTATCAAGCATCCTCAAGCTTAATTCCTGCTCGTCCTCGAGTAGGTAAATGATAAAAACATAATTTTTGATGCGGAGTGCTACTTGGCATAATTTTAATGTAATTCTTCTTAATTGTGGTATGAATATTCAGATCCGAAAGATTCAAGATAAAAGTTCATATTGACATAAAAATAATAATACTTCAAGCATACTAACTAAGCAATTATGTCTTCTCAAAATAACATGGCCAAAGAAAGTTCATCCCTACAAAATCATATAGTTTAGTCATGCTCCATTTTCGTCACACAAGAATGCTCTGATCATGCACAACCCCGATGACAACCCAAGCAATTGTTTCATACTTTAGCAATCTCAAACCTATAGACTTTCACGCAATATATGAGCGCGAGCCATGGATATAGCACTATGGGTGGAATAGAATATGATGATGGGGGTTGTGTGGAGAAGACAAAAAGGAGAAAGTCTCACATCAGCGAGGGTAATCAATGGGCTATGGAGATGCCCACCGATTGATGTTAATGCAAGGAGTAGGGATTGCCATGCAACGGATGCACTAGAGCTATAAATGTATGAAAGCTCAACAAAAGAAACTAAGTGGGTGTGCATCCAACTTGCTTGCTCACGAAGACCTGGGGCACTTGAGGAGGCCCATTGTTGGAATATACAAGCCAAGTTCTATAATGAAAATTTCCCACTAGTATATGAAAGTGACAAAACAAAAGACTCTCTATCATGAAGATTATGGTGCTACTTTGAAGCACAAGTGTGGCAAAGGATAGTAGCATTGTCCCTTATATATATATATGTTTGGCCTTTGTTTTCTTTTTCTTTTATTTGGCATTTCTCTTTTTTTTGAATAATGTTGTATGAATGATGGTCATCACACTTCTATTTACTTACAACACAAGAATTACAACTCAATACTTAGAACAAGATATGACTCTATATGAATGACTCCGGCGGTGTACCGGGATATGCAATGAACTAAGAGTGGCATTTATGAAAGAATTATGAATGGTGGCTTTGCCACAAATACTATGTCAACTACATGATCATGCTAAGCAATATGACAATGATGAATGTGTCATGATAAACAGAATGGTGGAAAGTTGCATGGCAATACATCTCGGAATGGCTATGGAAATGCCATAATAGGTAGGTATGGTGGCTGTTTTGAGGAAGATATAAGGAGGTTTATGTGTGAAAGAGCGTATCATATCATGGGGTTTGGATGCACCGGCGAAGTTTGCACCAACTCTCAATGTGAGAAAGGGCAATGCACGGTACCGAAGAGGCTAGCAATGATGGAAGGGTGAGAGTGCGTATAATCCATGGACTCAACATTAGTCATAAAGAACTCACATACTTATTGCAAAAATCTACAAGTCATCAAAAACCAAGCACTACGTGCATGCTCCTAGGGGATAGATTGGTAGGAAAAGATCATCGCTCGTCCCCGACCGCCACTCATAAGGAGGACAATCAAAGAATACCTCATGTTTCAAATTTGTTACATAACATTTACCATACGTGCATGCTACGGGACTTGCAAACTTCAACACAAGCATTTCTCAAATTCACAACTACTCAACTAGCATGACTTTGATATTATTACCTCCATATCTCAAAACAATCATCAAGCATCAAACTTCTCTTAGTATTCAAAACACTCATAAGAAAAAAAATACTATCTTGAATACCTAGCATATTAGGATTATTTAAGAGAATTACCATGCTATTTAAGACTCTCAAACTAATCTAAGTGAAGCATGAGAGATCAATAGTTTCTATAAAACAAATCCACCACCGTGCTCTAAAAGATATAAGTGAAGTAATAGAGCAAAACTATATAACTCAAATGATATAAGTGAAACACATAGAGTATTCTAAAAAATTCCAAATCATGTATGTCTCTATCAAAAGGTGTGTACAGCAAGGATGATTGTGGTAAACTAACAAATAAAGTCTCAAATCATACAAGACGCTCCAAGCAAAACACATATCACGTGGTGAATAAAAATATAGCTCCAAGTAAAGTTACCTATAGAAGTAGACGAAAGAGGGGATACCTTCCAGGGCATCCCCAAGCTTTGGCTTTTAGGTGTCCTTAGATTATCTTGGGGGTGCCATGGGCATACCCAAGCTTAGGCTCTTGCCACTCCTTGTTCCATAATCCATCAAATCTTTAACCCAAAACTTGAAAACTTCACAACACAAAACTTAAAGTAGAAAATCTCGTGAGCTCCGTTAGCGAAAGAAAACAAAAGACCACTTCAAGGTACTGTAATGAACTTATTCTTTATTTATATTGGTGTTAAACCTACTGTATTCCAACTTCTCTATGGTTTATAAACTATTTTACTATCCATAGATTTATCAAAATAAGCAAACAACACACGTAAAACAGAATCTGTCAAAAACAGAAAAGTCTGTAGTAATCTGTAGCTAGCGCAAGATCTGGAATCCCAAAAATTCTAAAATAAATTGCTGGGCATGAGGAATTTATCTATTAATCATTTTCAAAAAGAATTAACTAAATATAACTTTCCAAATAAAAATGGCAGCAGTTCTTGTGAACGCTAAAGTTTCTGTTTTTTACAGCAAGATATCAAGACTTTCCCCAAGTCTTCCCAACGGTTTTACTTGGCACAAACACAAAAAACACAACCTAAACAGAGGCTAGATAAATTATTTATTACTAAACAGGAGCAAAAAGCAAGGAATAAAAACAAAATTGGGTTGCCTCCCAACAAGGGCTATCGTTTAATGCCCCTAGCTAGGCATAAAAAGCAAGGATAGATCTAGGTATTGCCATCTTTGGTAGGCAATCCATAAGAGGCTCTCATAATAGATTCATAAGGTAATTTAATTTTATTTCTAGGAAAGTGTTCCACGCCTTTCCTTAACAGAAATTCGAATCTAATATTTCCTTCCTTCATATCAATAATTGCACCAATCGTTCTAAGGAAAGGTCTACCAAGAATAATAGGACATGAAGGATTGCAATCTATGTCAAGAACAATAAAATCTACGGGTACATAATTCCTATTTGCAACAATAAGAACATCATTAATTCTTCCCATAGGTTTCTTAATAGTGGAATCCGCAAGGTGCAATTTTAGAGAGTAATCATCAAAATCACGGAAACCTAACAAATCACACAAAGTCTTTGGAATCGTGGAAACACTAGCACCAAAATCACATAAAGCATAGAACTCATGATCTTTAATCTTAATTTTAATAGTTGGTTCCCACTCATCATAAACTTTTCTAGGGATAGAAACTTCCAACTCAAGTTTTTCTTCATAAGGTTGCATCAAGGCATCAATGATATGTTTAGTGAATGCTTTATTTTGACTATAAGCGTGAGGAGAATTTAGCACGGATTGCAGCAAGGAAATACAATCAATCAAAGAGCAATTTTCATAATTAAATTCCTTGAAATCCAAAATAGTGGGTTTAGCAACATCTATGGTTTTAATTTCTTCAACCCCACTTTCATCAATTTTAGCATCAAGATCTAAAAACTCCAAATTTTTGGAACGCCTTCTAGGTAAAGGTGGATCATATTCAGTCCCATCATTATCAAGATTCATATTGCAAAACAAAGATTTAATAGGAGACACATCAATAACTTTTAGATCTTCATCTTTATTTTCATAGAAATCCGGTTTAGCGGCCATCCTATTAACTAAGGTAGCCTGCTTATCCGAAATTTCAGCAGTCAATCACAAGACGAGAAATTTGGGATCTTAAACCATCAAATTCTTTAGACATATCATCGAGCTCTTTATTCATAAAACTCATAAAACTTTTTTGTTCCTTAAGCTCGTTTCTAAAGAAACTATTATGCTCAAATTGCAAGACCATAAACTCCTGATGTTGTTCTCGATTTCTTCTAACCTTTTAAGGTGAAGATCACCAAATCGAGGAAGAGCCATCGAGACAGGCAGGCAAACCAGCACACAAGCAAACAAAAAGCAAGCGGACAAAAAGAGGCAAATAGAGAAAGAGAGGGAGGATAAAGAGAGAGAGCGAATAAAACGGCAAGGGTGAAGTGGGGGAGAGGAAAATGAGAGGAAAATGGCAAATAATGTAATGCGGGAGATAAGGATTGTGATGGGTACTTGGTATGTTTGACTTTTGTGTAGACTCCCCGGCAACGGCACCAGAAATTCTTCTTGCTACCTCTTGAGCACTGTGTTGGATTTCCTTCAAGAGGAAAGGATGATGCAGCAAAGTAGCGTAAGTATTTCCCTTAGTTTTTGAGAACCAAGGTATCAATCCAGTAGGAGGCTACGCGCGAGTCCCTCGTACCTGCACAAAGCAAATAACTCCTCGCAACAAACGCGATAAGGGGTTGTCAATCCCTTCACAGTCACTTACAGAGTGAGATCTGATAGATATGATAAGATAATATTTTTGGTATTTTTGTGATAAAGATGCAAAGTAAAATAAAAGCAAAGGAAATAACTAAGTATTGGTACATTAATATGATGAAGATAGACCCGGGGGCCATAGGTTTGACTAGTGGCTTCTCTCAAGAGCATAGGTATTTTATGGTGGGTGGACGAATTACTGTTGAGCAATTGACAGAATTGAGCATAGTTATGAGAATATCTAGGTATAATCATGTACATAGGCATCACATCCGAGACAAGTAGACCGACTCCTGCCTGCATCTACTACTATTACTCCACTCATCGACCGCTATCCAGCATGCATCTAGAGTATTAAGTTCATGAAAATAGAGTAACGCCTTAAGCAAGATGACATGATGTAGAGGGATAAACTCATGCAATATGATGAAAACCCCATCTTGTTATCCTCGGTGGCAACAATACAAAATACGTGCCTTGCTGCCCCTACTGTCACTGGGAAAGGACACCGCAAGATTGAACCCAAAGCTAAGCACTTCTCCCATTGCAAGAAAGATCAATCTAGTAGGCCAAACCAAACTGATAATTCAAAGAGACTTGCAAAGATAACCAATCATACATAAAAGAATTCAGAGAAGATTCGAATATTGTTCATAGGTAATCTTGATCATAAACCCACAATTCATCGGTCTCAACAAACACACAGCAAAAAGAAGATTACATCGAATAGATCTCCACAAGAGAGGGGGAGAACATTGTATTGAGATCCAAAAAGAGAGAATAAGCCATCTAGATAATAACTATGGACCTGAAGGTCTAAGGTAAACTACTCACACTTCATTGGAGGGGCTATGGTGTTGATGTAGAAGCCCTCTGTGATGGATGCCCCCTCCGGCGGAGCTCCGGAACAGGCCCCAAGATGGGACCTCGTGGATACAGAAAGTTGTGGTGGTGGAATTAGGGTTTTGGCTCCGTATCTAATCGTTTGGGGGTACGTAGGTATATATAGGAGGAAGGAGTGCGTCGGTGGAGCAACAGGGGGCCCACGAGGGTGGAGGGCGCGCCTGGAGGGTAGGCGCGCCCCCCTACATCGTGGCCTCTTCCTTTGTTTCTTGACATAGGGTCCAAGTCTCCTAGATCATGTTTGGTGAGAAAATCACATTCCCGAAGGTTTCATTCCGTTTGGAATCCGTTTGATATTCCTTTCTTTGAAACCCTAAAATAGGCAAAAAAACAGCAATTCTGGGCTGGGCCTCCAGTTAATAGGTTAGTCCCAAAAATAATATAAAAGTGGATAATAAATCCCAATAATGTCCAAAACAGTAGATAATATAGCATGGAGCAATCAAAAATTATAGATACATTGGAGACGTATCACTGCCGCAGACGATTTACAACGCAAGCTGGCGCAGCGTGCGGGGGTGCTCTTTTGGCCAAATGGTGGCACCAATGAATCATCGATGAGCCCGTTCCCGCGCAACCTCTAGGTTCCCGTGCAAGCTTCCTGCCCGACTCAGTGAAATCCCCCAAAATCCCAATGCTCACTAGTCTACTATAAAAACCCTCACGGCTGGCGAGTCCTGCGTTGTATTTTCCCCTTCCTCCCTGTAGCTTATCTCGTATGCTTCTCCCACAATCGCCAATGGCACCGGTCCGTCGTCGTCGCCCAGCCACTCCGCCGTCATCAGAGGACATCTCCAGCTGGGAAGCTACGCCGCGGTGGCAGCATAGTCCCCGGTGTAGTGTAGTGCGCGTGGCGTCCCTGTTGGGTGTGCGCGGAACACCCACCACATGCTCCGCCGCCGGTGCCCGCCGGCTTCTGTTGCCGGCCGCCGTTGCCGCCACACCACCGTCGAAAGCCAGGGCCATCGCCTGCTCCGCTGCGGCGGCCCAAAGGTGGGAGGTGGTCGTCGTGGCCACCATCCCACTGTCGGCCACCATGGCCATCACCCGCTCCGCCACCGCGGCCCGAAGGCGGGAGGTGGTGGTCGTGGTCGCCACCCCATCGTCGGCCGCCGTGGCCGCCGGCCCACCGTCGACCACCGGGGTCATCACCCGCTCCGCCGCCACCGCCCGAAGGCGGGAGGCGGAGGTGGATGCTTGCACGTGCGTCAGTGACCTTGCGCGCTACATCGAGTTCCTACGAGAGGAGGAGGAGTGCCTCGTCAAGCACGTAAAGAGTCTTACCGCCGCCGTGGCCGCGGCGCATGCCGCCTCATAGGCAAGGAATCAGGAGATCTACGTGGAGAACCACCACTTCGATAAGGGTCATCTGGAGTGATAGAGGGCGTTCGAGGTGAGCGTCGCTGAAGCTGCAACAGCGGCAGGCACCGTATTGTTGTTGCCCAGGTCGTCGGTAGGCTCCTCCTCCTCCGCCTCTTACTGAGCGCGCTCGGCAGAGGAGAGGCAGCCGGAAGTAGTACAAACCGCCTCCGCAGTAGTAGCAGTAGTAGTAGTATTTAGGGGCTATTTTGTTGAGTTCATCTGACTATAGATGTGGTGGAACTGTACAACACACTTAAAATTAGCAAGTATATATAGTTGAACTAGCTATTTCGGTACGTGGTTGGCAACAATTGGGGAAAAGTTTGGTCGGTTCAGCTGTCGAGTTGAACTGTTTGTATAAATTAAGAACGACTGATTAATCTATGAATGAAATCTATGCTTAATTACTGAATTTTAGTTGCAAAAACTAGATACTACAAGTAATTTTTAGCTTCATATTTTGACAAATCGCAGTGTTACAAGGTTGACAAATGGGAATGTTACTAGATCAACAAGTGTCAATCTTTCCAGTTTGACAAATGGTAACATACCCAATATGACAGATGCAATCGCACCAAATTGTTCCTAAGTAGACCCGTTTGCGTTGAAGAGATTCACAAATCCTGCTCTCTCTTTGCATCATGTCGTCCCGGGGTCGACGGGCGGGGTGCGGGAGGATGGCAGCTGGCGGCGCTCAGAGGTAGCGTTCGACGGCGGCGTCCCATGCTGCTGAGGGGGCGCGCGCATGGAGAGGAAGGCAGGCGGCCATGGAAGTCAAAGGGCTCGCTTCCTAGTGAGCCTGTGCAGCATAGAGCTCGCATGCTTCCCGGTGAGCCTGCGCATTCGAGGACAGCTTGCACGCCTCTCGGTCAGCCTGCGCATTGGACTACGCTCACACGCCTCCCATTCGGTCAAGGTCAAGCAGCTGTCCACACAACACCTCCTACAGCCATTAAAACCGAGACATGTGGCGTCATGTGAATGGTTAACAGAACACACACGGTTTGAATTATACAAACATTTGAGATATTAAAGTGGCAGTTGTTTTTTCAAAATGCCTTTGTTGGCTGTCATTATTCGAGTGCGCCTTGTCTCAAAATGGACACGAAAAATACCACAACATGTCAGGTGCCATTCCATGGTAGAATGCCAAGTTTCATGAATTTCAGACGAGTTTTGGATTTACTAGAATTTAAAAATAAAGTATCTCAACATTTTGCAGGCAATCAACGGTGCCCTGGTGTTTGAAATTCATTCCCATTTCTTGCATGGGACCTAAGCATGCCCCCAAGGATACAGATTTGATTTTTCAACCAATTTATATGCACTAGAGCATGTGCATGTAGTTCAAATTTGAATTATGCACATAAATGCATTGAAAACTTAGTTGATGCATAAAAATGTCCAAACGAACCCCGAAAAATCACAAAAATTGACACAACACTCTTGTTGTTCTATGTTGACACGAGAAAAATTTTGAAAGCAGTAAGAGGCAATGGATATCGTTTTGTCCCCAAAGGTGGGACGTCCCCTACCGAAACCATCATGCTTGTTGTGAGAAACTCTGGGTTATGAGAAGTATATAGCCAAACCTGCCCCAAATGGGACAAATTTTTTACCACTGCATGTTGATGCCGCACCATGATAGCATGCCAAGTTTCATGAATTTCAAACGAGTTTTGGATTTACTAGAATTTAAAAATAAAGTATCTCAATGTTGTGCCGGCAATCAACGGTGCCCTAGTGATTGAAATTCATTACCATTTCCTGCATGGGACCTAAGCATGCACCCAAGGAAAGAGATTTGATTTTTCAATCAATTTATATGCACTAGAGCATGTGCATGTAGTTTAAATTTGAATTATGCACATTAATGCATTGAAAACACAATTAATGCATAAAAATGTCCAAACGAACCCCGAAAAATCACAAAAATTGACACAACACTCCTGTTGTTCTATGTTGACACGAGAAAATTTTTGGAAGCAATAAGAGGCAATGGATATCGTTTCGCCCCCAAAGGTGGGACGTTCCCTACCAAAACCATCATGCTTGTTGTGAGAAGCTCTGGTTTGTGAGAAGCATATACCCAAACCTTCCCCAAATGGGATAAAAATTTACCACGGCATGTTGATGCCGCTCCATGATAGCATGCCAAGTTTCATGAATTGCAGACGAGTTTTGGATTTACTAGAATTTAAAAATAAAGTATCTCAACATTTTGCCGGCAATCAACGGTGCCCTGGTGTTTGAAATTCATTCCCTTTTCTTGCGTGGGACCTAAGCATGCACCCTAGGACACAAATTTGATTTTTCAACCAATTTATATGCACTTGAGCATGTGCACGTAGTTCAAATTAGAATTATGCACATAAATGCATTGAAAACTCAGTTAATGCATAAAAATGTCCAAACAAATCCCGAAAAATCACAAAAATTGACAGAACACTCCTGTTGTTCTATGTTGACACGAGAAAATTTTTGAAAGCAATAAGAGGCAATAGATATGATTTCGTCCCCAAAGGTGGGACGTTCCCTACCGAAACCATCATGCTTGTTGTGAGAAGCTCTAGTTTGTGAGAAGCATATACCCAAACTTGCCCCAAATGAGACAAAAAATTTACCATGGCATGTTGATGCCACTCCATGATAGCATGCCAAGTTTCATGAATTTCAAACGGGTTTTGGATTTACTAGAATTTAAAAACCAGGTATCTCAATGTTTGCGGCCGAGTGACGGTGGAGGGTGTTTGACATTCATTCTCATTTCTTGCATGGGAACTAAGCAGGTAACCAAGGACACAAATTTGATTTTCAACTAATTTATATGCATTAGAGCATGTGCATGTAGTTCAAATTTGAATTATGCACATGAATGCATAGAAAACTCAGTTAATGTACAAAAATGTCAAAGCGAACCCCAAAAAATCCCAAAACATTGACACAACACTCCTGTTGTTCTATTTTGACACTAGGAAAAAAATTGAAATTGAGAAGAGGCAACGGTATTGTTTTGTCCAGAAAGGTGAAATGTTCCCTACTGAAACCATCACACTTATTGTGAGAAGCTCTGGTTTATGAGAAGCATATACCCAAACCTGCCCCAAATGGGACAAAATTTACACCACAGCATGTTGATGCCGCTCCATGATAGCATGCCAAGTTTCATGAATTTTGGAATTTTTTTGGATTTACTAGAATTACAAAAGCAAGTACGTCGACGTTTGCCGGAGAGCCACAATGTCGTGGTGTTCGAATTTCATCCCCATGTCTTGCATGGGACATAAGCATAAACCCATGGACACATATATGATTTTACAACCCATGTTGGTGCACCGGAGCATGTGCATGTAGTTTAATTCTGAATTGTGCACCTGAAATGGCTAGAAAACCAATTTAATGTATAAAATGTTCAAACGAACCATGAATAATTCCAATTCTTTTACGACACACATATAGTTGCATGTTCACTCCACATAAAAGGTCTAGCAATTCAAACACCATCCATTGCCGCTGTGAACCCATTATGTAATTCAAATCAAGATGAAAAATCAAGAAGATCGCACATAGTTTATTATCACCAACCGTGTGAGATGCAGCACAAAATATCATGGAGCACCATCGGTGTATAGTATGCCTATGGCTTATGCGAGAAGGTGCGTCCGCTACAGTCCACAGCTAGCGTCTCAAGCACACTAGCTCGCTCCCCAAGTATCATTTCAATGTTCAATCATCGCCGGTGAAAGATGGGCACATGGACCCATGTCGTGAGGGCAACTTCGGTGGCCCACTCCGGCGAGAGCGCGGCCGCAGCCGCCTTGCGCGTGCTAACAAGGTGCATGAGCGCTCCCGCAATATGCGATCAGGCGGCCAAGGCAGCCCAAACAGCTGATGTTGCTTCTCAGGTGGCGGCAGCAACATCTACCTCAGGGATAGCAACTGGCGAGAGTGGTACAACAGCTGTCCGTTCCACAGCAGCGGCCTTAGCCCTGATGGAGGCCGCCCACGACCATGTCAAGGCCGCCCACGCCCAGCTCCTAGTGGTCACCGCACAAATCAAACGAAGCTTCTCTGACAATGGTCGGCAACCCACGGTCGAAGAGCTGGCAATCGCCAAGAGTGTTCGAGCAGTTGTCCGTTCCTCCGCCACATACCTTGCGAAGACGGAGCCCATCCAAGCCCAGATCGCGTCCGCCCATGCCCAGCTCATGTCAGCATTTTCCAAAGAGATGGAGGACACGGATGGCGAGATGCTTGTCGAGTATGGTGTGATGCATGCCATGGAGCCCCTTCCCCGGGAGACCGTCGGGCGCGAGCTGGACATGGAGGCAGCGGCGGAGATCGACGAGCACCAGCCGTAGTAGTACTCTTTGTTTTGTTTAATTAAGAGTGTCGGTCTTTAATTTGTTAGAGTAATGTTTAGGCCAGCTAGCTCTATTTAATTGCTGAACTTGCTCAATTAAGAAGTGTGGGTGTGCTGTAGTCTCATTTGTGTACCCAAATTATGCAATGACGTGGATGACCACTGTAACCATGGAAATTCGAACCAAAAATTTTGACGTTCAAACTCATCACACACGGGTTAAGCTATCTGAATCATTTGTGATGTTCACATATCGTACACAGTTCTGTATAAGGGACCATGTCTGATGACACTTTGCGCGCCAGTTTTTTCGCTGAAGCGATTCCAACTTTTCGGCTTTCGCGGAAATATCTACCTCCCCGCCCCCTCCCCTTACCAAAAGCCACATTTCCCCTATTTCTGCCTTCCTTTCCAAGTTGAAACCTTCACTACTTGCTTGCAGCGCCGCCTCCTCGTCGGTGACCCTCCTTCACGCTGCTCGGCCTCGTCTATCCAGGCAGGTAATCCACACCCGACCCCCATCCTCCTCCTTGCACATCGCACATGCCACCTTCCACCCAAATCACAGACCCCTCCACCAAATAAGCGCAACCCTAAGCCATGGTGCACGTAGTATAGCCAGGATCTCAAGGAGCATTTGGCAGCGGAGAAGCAAATCGCGGCCGCACGCGCGGATGAGGTCGTGACGGCTGCCATTCGTGCCGACCCCCAGATCTTGGAGGAGCACATTGCCATTTGCTAGCTACACCAGTTAAGCATGCTCGGTTTACCCATTGCGTGTGCTGCTCCTGCCTTTCCTTCACAAATTCTAGTGAATTGTGCTATCTAATTTTACCATGCAATCTGTTGCTCTAGTGTATATGTTCTATATGTCGTGCAGTGTGGTGCTCACTTATTAACTGTTTTGTTAATTAGTTGTCGTCTTCAGTTAACTGTTTGGTTCAATTTTGCAAATGTGATGTTCAATTCTTCAGGCTACAATTTTGCATTGTCTTCCATGTGAGAAATAAAACAAATTTAGCTTTACAAAATACATGAGAAATGAATACAGTTGCTATATTTCCAAGTTGCCAAGCATGCTTGGTTTGGTTATACATTGTGTAATGTGGTGCTCAGTTAACGTTTGGTTCATTTGTGTTGTGGTGTTTAGTTAATTGTTTGGTTCAATTCTACAATGCGATGTTCAATAGTTGTGAGTGCATTATGTTATTGTATACCATGTGAGGAATAAATTGAATTTGGCTGTAGTAAATACATGAGAAACAAATAAAATTGCTACAATTGGTTGCAGTTAACTGTTTGGTTAACTGTCTGATCTTTTATTAGGAGTATGTTATATTGTGCAATGTGGTGCTCAGTTAATGTTTGGTTCATTTGTTGTGGTGTTTAGTTAACTGCTTGGTTCAATTCTGCAATGCGATGTCCAATTGTTGTGGGTAGAATTTTGTATTGTTGAGCATGTGAGGGATAAATCGAATTTGGCTGCACTTTATACATGAGAAACATATACAAGTGCTATATTTCCTAGTTCTTAATCATGCTTGGTTTGGATAAATGGGTTTTCCATGTAGCTTAAATTAATCTAATGAATCAGCAATGTGCTTATTTTTCATCAACATATTTTACTGATAGCATGTGAACCCTTACTTAACCTGATGACTAACTACCGTATATGTGTTGCAAGGAAACAATGGGAAGCACTGGGGTTTACAATCGAGGTTAGCACGTGCATGGTCCGTTGCCTAATAGCACATTATTGTGCAATTGCAGGAACCATTCTAATATTTAGGTTTTTAACAATTTGGTCTTGCACATGTAGATCCTGCTTTAGAGGTTTTGACCCACTGTTCGAACCTTTTTGCACATGGGGAAATGAGTTGTCCATGAATATCAATCAAATCAAGAAACTTAGAAAGATTGTTAGGATAAAGAAATTAGCGACAAAAAACAATAAGATCTTTGTCTGCACAATGAAGAAGACATCAGTTCACTACAGGATGGTACTAACTATTATACATTGCCCTTTTTATTCCTTTGCCCCATTTCCAATATAGAGAATATATTTATGCACATCCTTGTTTTCAGGCCTTTCCAAAGCAGTTCACTAATGATTACCTCTCAAACCACCTCTATGGTCAGGAGGCGAGGAAGGTTTTCATACAACACCCACGGTTCAATATTGAAGTGTTCCTGAAGAGGACGAAGGCCGGACGGTCAATCATCCATAGGCACTGGCCTAAAGTTGCAAAGACCTTGAACATGAATGAAGGCTCAATATTTGCCTTCCGCTTCAGCAGTTTTCCAATGAGATGCATCTGTCTATATACCGTCTATGATGCTAATTTTGAAAGGTTCTACATGTTGCATGTGAAACTTGGTGTTGGTGCAGTTGTGTAATGGGGTAGCTGAGTGCTCAAGCTATATCATGTTGTACTCTGATGTATTTCAATTATGAAATTCTGCTTCCTTAATATGGAAATGAAATATATTATGTGCTTAATATGAATGTCAACTAGATTAATAAATGGATTATTAATAATAGGGCAATTAGCTTGCTAATGGCGAATTAGCCTGCTAATTGGGTTTTGCTATTGCAAATGGTTATTGAAAAAATACCATGGGTGATGACCTCAGGCAACGCACACAGTTTCTAGGAATAACCGTGTTGGATCAATGAACAATCACACACGACTTTCTCTTGAAAACTGTTTGCGTTAGGCCGCCTTGTGCAAACGTTTACCACATAAAAACTGTGTGATGGACAGCCTTTGCCACACAGTTTCTTCTATGGTCCATGTGTGATATATTCAATAACGCAAATGATTTAACGGGAAAAAATGTGTGTGATGTACCAGTGAATGGAAACATTTTCATTGGAGTGACTATGTGGGATGTACATATGAACAAAAAAGTTTAGCGAGGACTAACTGTGTGGGATATACTTGCGACTGGAAACAATTTCGCTTGTATAATTGTATTTTTTAGCTCTATTGTACATATTTCCGTATTTGAGCGCTCGCCGGTCGCACACGACCTCATTTTGCCGAGCGTGTGTGCCAGGAGGGCATATCCCCAACAGTTTCTGGGTCGTGTGGGAAGGACCCCCCTATCGCCCACACTCACTAGGCGACGGTTCCAAATGTCGTCGCGGACAGGGGTTAAAAACCGTTTGTATAGCACCGACGCGTACCAGTGCAATATCTATTCAAGTTTAATATTTCAGAAAGTTCAATGAATGGCATGGCATGGACTAGAGATGTGGACCCCTCAAAATGCTAAGGACACACATTGGCAAAAGCTCAAGACTCTTCATTTCTATTTTAGTGATCCAAGATCACATTGAGTCCATAGGAAAACCAATACTATTAAAAGGGGATGAGGTGTTGCTTAATGGTCTACTTGCTCAAAATGCTTAGTGATATTGCTCCAAATCCCTCAACCACTTTCTCATTCCAAATATGTATAAAACTCAAAGTCAAACTCGACCCCACCGATTCTTCTTACCTAGAGCCACCGACTCCATATGACATAGCCACTGCCAGAAACTCTAAACAGTTCGGTCACACCGATACGGATCTCGGTCTCACCAAGATGGCCTTGCAAACTCTCTGTTTCCCTTTATAACATTTCGGTCTCACCGAAATGAGCAATCGATCCCACCGAGTTTGTTTGACATCTTCTCTGTTTTCTTATTGCCTCACTTCGGTCTCACCGAGTTGATGCAATCGGTCCCATCGAGTTTATGTTTGCCCTAAGCCCTAGCACATCGGTCCCACCGAGTTGTTCCAGTCAGTCCCACCGATATTCCTAACGTTCACATTTTGAACCAAATCGGTATCACCGAGTTCTTCTATTCGGTCTGACCAAGTTGGGTCAAATGTGTGTAACGGTTGGATATTGTGTGGAGGATACATATACCCCTCCACCCCCTTCTCCATATGAGAGAGACCCATCAGAACGTGCCTACACTTCCAGCATACAATTTCTGAGAGAGAACCACCTACTCATGTGTTGAGATCAAGATATTCCAATCCTACCACAAGATTCTTGATTTCTAGCCTTCCTCAAGTTGCTTTCCACTCAAATCATCTTTCCACCATATCAAAATCTGCAGGAGAGAGTTGAGTGTTGGGGAGACTATCATTTGAAGCACAAGAGCAAGGAGTTCATCATTAACACACCATCTATTACATTTTGGAGAGTCGTGTCTCCTAGATTGGTTAGGTGTCGCTTGGTATCAGGGAAAACAGATAGGGGTATACGTTTTCCCCTGAATCGTGCACGGACAAGCCAAGGCCAAGCCAGAGAGTAAGGAACCAAGAGTGAAAGTGCGTTATATCGACTAGAGGGGGGTGAATAGGCGATTTTTATGAATTCTTCACTAAGGAATTTGCAGATGAGGAAATTCCTTAGCGAAGAACTACTAGCAGCGGAATAAGTACTCAAAAGTAAACATAACATAACACAAGCATAGTCATCATGATGAAATGAAGACAGGCACAGAGTACAGGAAGCATAATCATAGGATAACACAGGATGAAGACAAACAGACTGAAGAAATTGAACTGAGGAAATTGAGAAAATCTTCAGTCAAAGTCTTGAAGCACATATGTGAACGAGTACACAACACAGTTATGAGGAAATGAAAGAGTTGAGGAAATAGAACCAGTAAGCTTGGTGAAGACAATGATTTGGTAGACCAGTTCCAACTGCTGTCTCAGTTGTACGTATGGTTAGGGCTGCTAGGTATTTAAACCTGAGGACACACAGTCCCGGACACCCAGTCCTGAAAACGCAGCTCAGGACACTCAGTCCTCACCGTATTCCCCTTGAGCTAAGGTTACACAAACCTCGCCCAATCACTCGTGGTAAGTCTTCAGGTGACTTCCGAACCTTCACAAACTTGGTCACTCAACGATCCACAATTCCTCTTGGATGCTCTAGACCATGATGCCTAACCGTCTGGAAGAAGCACAGTCTTCAAAGGTAACAAGCGTCGGATCCACGCAGGATCAATCTCTTCAGTGATGCTCAATCACTTGGGGTTTGTAGGTGTCGGTGTCAAAACCGGCAGATCTCGGGTAGGGGGTCCCGAACTGCGCGTCTAGGTCGGATGGTAGCAGGAGGCAGGGGACACAATGTTTTACCCAGGTTTGGGCCCTCTTGATGGAGGTAAAACCCTACGTCCTGCTTGATTAATATTGATGATATGGGTAGTACAAGAGTAGATCTACCACGAGATCAAAGAGGCTAAACCCTAGAAGCTAGCCTATGGTATGATTGTTGTTCATCCTATGGACTAAAACCCTCCGGTTTATATAGACACCGGAGAGGGCTAGGGTTACATAGATTCGGTTACAATGGGAGGAGATCTACATATCCGTATTGCCAAGCTTGCCTTCCACGCCAAGGAAAGTCCCATCCGGACACGGGACGAAGTCTTCAATCTTGTATCTTCATAGTCCAAGAGTCCGGCCAAAGGTTATAGTCCGGCTATCCGGACACCCCCTAATCCAGGACTCCCTCAGTAGCCCCTGAACCAGGCTTCAATGACGACGAGTCCAGCACGCAGATTGTCTTCGGCATTGCAAGGCGGGTTCCTCCTCCGAATACTTCATAGAAGATTTTCAACACAAGGATAGTGTCTGACTCTGCAAAATAAGTTCCACATACTGCCATAGAGAGAATAATATTTACACAAGTCTAATCTGCTGACGTATTCCGTAGCGTGTCATCACGCCACAGACAAGCCTTTATTTGAATTGTTTTACTATCCCACCTCAGTGCATTTTGCGAGGCGGTTTCCTTGGCACGTCTTGTCGAAGCAGAGATCGTGTCCCCTTTATTTACGGGATTCTCATCAATACGGACATGGGTAACCCAATCGTGCCCGTTGGTGTGTCTCCTCGATCAAAGGCGAGTCCCAAACAGTCACGGGGAGGGCTCTTGGTATTCAACCTCTTATAAAGAGACCAAGGTCTTACTCCTTTCTTTTGATCTCAAGCGAATTCGCCCTTCACCTCGAGTTCCAACACCCAAGGCCCCAGATTTCAGGCGCTTCGAACCTTCGACGATGTCCGGCTCCGACCTTCGAGGCCGATGGACGCCTTCCTCCGTCAAAGAGGAAGACGTGCTAAAGTTGAGAGAGGCCGGGTTTTTAACCGACGAAATCTCGCATAGGCTGCCTGCTCACGGGCAGGTTATTCCTACTCCCAAGCCTGGTGAGAGCGTGGTGTTCATGTCTCACTTCCTCCGAGGGCTAGGCTTCGCGACGAATCCCTTCGTGAGGGGGCTCATGTTTTATTATTGGCTGGAATTTCACGACTTAGCCCCAGAGTCCATCCTCCACATCTCATCATTCATTGTCGTGTGCGAAGCCTTCCTCCGTATTACTCCTCACTTCGAACTGTGGCTTAAGACCTTTAGAGTAGAGCCGAAGATGATTGAGGGACAACACGCGAAGTGCGGAGGCACTTTTATAAGCAAGAATGCTGACGCTACATGGCCCGAAGGCACTTTTCAAGAGGAGTTCAGCTTATGGCAACAAGAGTGGTTTTATATCACAGCTCCCAGGAGCACCAAGTGGGTGGCGCTGCCTGCTTTCCGCTCGGGTCCCCCGCCACGACTGGCGTCATGGGTCAATAAGGGGCTGGACTGGGGGTTGGCAAAGGACGTGCCCCTGTTGCAGGGCCGCATCCGAGATCTCCTAGAAAGAGACATCAGTCTGGTCATGGTGATGCAGGTTATGTTAATTCGCCGAGTTCTGCCCTGCAAATGTCGCCCCTCCGGCCTGTGGGAGTTCAACCCGGAGGGACCACGAGTTCTCCAACATTTTCTTGGCATGATGCCCGTGGAAATGTACAAATTGTTCTTCGGACCACAGGTAGTGTGTCCGGATTCTACGGAGGACGCAGGTCTGAGCTGCAATCGTCCGGATACTCAAGTAAGTAGCCATGTGCCCGGACACACCATCCGTTCATTTATCACAACATCACCCTTAAAAGAGTTGTCTTTGAAACAGGAGTGGGTAGTGAAGGCGAAGTTAATCAGGTGCCCGGCCCCCCTTCCCGAGACCTCGCCGGATCCCGTGTTAACCAGGATGCTGGAGATCGTGCCTTCAGAAGAAAGCGAAGGGGGGACAAAGAAGCTGCAGCCTCCCCGGAGGAGGCTGTCTGGAAAGGAGGAATCAAAAATTCCTCTACTCAGGGGAGGAAGAAGACTGCCTCTGAAGACCCGGAGTCCATGGTCTCAAAGCGGGGAAACAAATCTTCGCCAGAGGGTCCTGTGCCGGGGGATGCCTCGGCCATACTATGCCCACAAGGGGATCAGCCCTCCATCGAGCCATAAGTAGAGAGGGGAGGTTTAAAATGAGAGAAATCCTTGTTTTGTTTCTGAGGAAAATAACCAAAATTTTACCTTGTAGTTCGGATCTCAGCCCTTCTCAGCAGAGCTCATCTTCGGGGGATCTTCTTCCGGAGATGATGGAGAGAGGAACGCCTCCCCCTGCCGTACCGCCTTATGAGGCGGGCGATCCTGAGGTATTGTGATGGAGGGTTTCTCCGCATCCGGCAGGGCTGGAAGGCAGTCATATGCCCCCCCCCCCCCAAGGCCATCCGTGTCCGGTCTTTGAAAAAGGCCATCGAACGAGTCCGGCACCGCCTGGTGCTCGGTCGGATGAACTGAAGGATCTGTTAGGGCGAGCATTTATCTCAGAGGAACATCGTACGTTGATGGGTACAGTAATTGAAAGGATTTCGTCCGCTGAAAGCAGGTTGCACGAGGCCGTCAGGAGTTTACTGACAGGTTTTGAGGTACGCGAGGTGATGTACCTTTTGACAGTTCCACATATATGATGCGCCCTGTGTAGATAGTAGCCCCTGAGACACTGTGTGTTGTCGAAGACGACAGCACGCACAGGATCATAGTCCCAGGTGTAATTTTGTCGCCTTCCTATGTAGGTGGCGAAGTGTCCGGTGGCCATCCGGACTGATGAATTTGCCGAGCTAACGCGGCAACTTGACGTGGCAGATGCCGACATCGCGCTTGTCAACAAGCGGCTTGACGAGGCACAAGGTATGTAATTTCTCCGGAGACACCTGGTAAGAGCAGCTTGATGCCAGTATCTTACAGCGTGTGCGCTTGATGCAGATGGGGCCGCTGCCATGGAGAACCTTCAGGCGGAACTTGCCCGAGCCAAGGAGCAAGCCAGGAGAAGTGATGCAGCTGCCGTAAAGGCAATTGAAGAGCTGAAAGCCGAACAGGCTGCTCACTGCCGAAGCAAGAAGGAAATGGCTGAAATGGCTGTGAAGTTAAAGAACGCTGCTGATCGCTACAAGCTTCTTGAAAAAGAAGATCGGGCGGAGCGGACAGACCTGGAGAAGGCCACTACAGCAGCCAAGGATGATCGTTCTGCGATGAGAGCGATGAAGGAGGAGCTGCATCAGGCCGGAGATATCGCGGCTGGAAAGCCCTTTATGCTACGGATGAAGTTCGGAGATCCTAAATACGCTCTGTTGGACCGGATGTGGAGTTCGGCGGATGCATATCTGGATTTAGCTGCGAGTGCCGCTAATGTGGCCGAACATTTCCGAGATCAGAAAGATAGCGAAGTGGAGAAGCTCTTCTAGTCACAATTCAACAATCCGGAGCGTCCGCTTCCGTTGACCGGTCGTTTGGCCGAATGGGCCGAACTGAATAGGTTGTCCGGACTTGCCATGAAGGATGTCGTTAATCATCTGTGGCCGGAAAGGCCAAAGCCGAACAGTTATTTTAGCTTGGTGCAGCAGTTCCTTGGTGCCGTGCCGCATATCAATGCGATGAAGAGGTCAGCATGCATAGAGGGTGCGCGGATGGCCCTTGCCCGTGTCAAGACATACTGGGCGGAGATGGAGCCCGCCGCTGTTGCATCCCAAGATTCAGACAGAGGCCGAATACCTGCTGAGCACTATTTTCAGGAAGTTCTGCAAGGCGCTCGTTTAATAGAGACGCAATGCTCGAAGGATATTATGTTCGAATAACGTGTATTATTGTAAAACAATATTTCGATGAATTGTAGAAGCTTTTTATACTTGTGCCTATAAGTATTATAATGCCTCATGTGCGGCCGTTGAGGTATATGTGTAAATAATCTGAAAGATGGCAGTCGTCGGCTTCAGCCCCCACGCATATAATGCGGGGGTGTTCGCAGAAGGCGCATTCTCACACTTGATCCAACGTCTTGGTCCATGAAGGAGGTGATAGCGCAGCGAACTAGGCAATCGGACTATAATGCTTTATCACTTTCACTTAGCCATAGGAGTTTGACAAGGGGGCTACTATATAGCCCCTGGTGGCGCCGCGCTTGCCGGGAAACGGCCCTTCGTTAATGCGGAGGAATCTCGAAAAATCCGATAGGTCATCGAGTGGTTGACTAGTCTCACGCTATATCATGACAGTCAATTTTCGGCTTTCTCTACTGAGGTGCTCACCTGGCTGAATCGGGGCACAATCGTAGTAGTTCTCCTGGTGCTGCCTTAGCCGATAGAGCGGAACGTAAGGCAACAAAGCACAGGAGCCGGGCAAACCCAACATTTGACCAAAGACATGATTCGGAGCTGATGCATATAAGGGCAAACTCGCGATGCCGAACACTCCCTAAGGTATTCGGTCTTTATAAAAACGGGCTGAGCAGTGCCCATGATAATAAGCCCCTGGTGTCCAGGTACGTGCGAAATTCTGACGTGGCCACATGCCAAGACGCCGGCCTCCTCCTTGGTTATACTGTGAATCCGGGGGATGTGCATCAACAAGAGACAGTGAAAAAGGTTTACGCAGGGTCTTAATCTAAAGAGAATCCTTGGGACGGGTCCCTGCTGCACGTCTGCGCCTGTGTCTCCGTTGCGTCGTGTCCTTGACGGGTGTAGCACGGTGTTCATCTGTAAAAGAGAGGAACTTAGTTGAAAGAAGAATAGCCGTGCGAAATATATGTTGTACTAAGTAAACAAAGTATAATTCAAGATGGGGAAAATTGAGGCTTATTGTCGCTTATTTTACATATGCGGAGCCCCTTGTATAGGGGTGTACGACTACAAAAACCTTTATCAATTATAAGTTTGCTCCGGACTCGCCTAGCCGTGTCCGTGGTCTTAATGACCTGTTAGATGCTTTTGTCGGTGAAGCTGTTTTAATGTGTGGCTGTCAAGGCAGCCGTATAGTCTTCTGCGCACGAGGAACATTCAATATTTCCCTTTAGTGAGATGATGCCTCGTGGGCCGGGCATCTTAAGCGTGAGAGATGCATAATGCGATATTGCGTTAAAGCGGGCGAAAGCTTCGCGTCCTAGTAGTGCTTGATAGCCACTTGAAAATGGGGCAATGTGGAAGGTTAGCTTTTCACGGCGGAAGTTATCGAGGGAACCGAACATTACTTCTAGCAGGAGAGAACCCGTGCAATGGGCATCCAGGCCTGGCGTTACTCCTTTAAAGGAAGTGTTGCTATGGTGAATTTTTGTTGGGTCCATCCCCATTTTGCGGACTGTGTCCTAATATAGCAGGTTTAGACCATTGCCGCCGTCCATCAGGACTTGTGTAAAGTGGAATCGGTCGATTATCGGATCTAATACCAAGGCGGTCCAACCTGTGTTCCGGATACTTCTGGAGTAATCCTGATGGTCGAAGGTGATCAGTTTTAACAACCAGTGGCGAGACTCCTTTGTGATAGGCCGCATGGCGCGTATCTCTATAGGCGCCACTTTGTTTTTCCCTTTTGTCACGTGAAGTAAGTTTACTGTTTTGAATTCTTGTGGGAAATTCTTTTGTTTCCCGGTGCTCTGCTTGTGGGGTTCGTCATCGTCCTCACTTGGTGTATCGAGCCCCTTGTGTTCGGCGTTGAGTTTGCCGGAATGCTTGAAGACCCAACATTCTCTATGGGTATGGTTTGCAGGCTTCCCGGGAGTGCTGTGGATTTGACATATTTTGTCCAAGATTTTGTTTAGGCTAGATAGCTCGTCCCTGTTATCCTTGAGGGGCAGCTTTTTCTGACCCTGCCGAGAGCTTTTGAATCCGGTGTTGACTAACGTGCTCTTCGGGTTGTTTCCCTTATTCCGGCGCTGGTCCTTGCTGCGACGCGGTTTCCCGTTTCCGTCCCTGACTTCGGATGTACTTGGGTCGCTGGTGCTGCATCTTGCCAACCAGCTGTCCTCTCCCACGCAAAAGCGGGTCATGAGGCTTGTTAATCCGGCCATTGTTCTTGGCTTTTCCTGGCCGAGGTGTCTGGCGAGCCATTCGTATCGAACGTTGTGTTTGAAAGCTGCTAAGGCTTCGGCGTCCGGACAGTCGACTATCTGGTTCTTTTTAGTAAGAAATCTATTCCAGAGTTTCTGGGTTGTTGAGTTATATGACTTAAATAGTCTGCATCCGGAGGCTGGACATAGGTCCCTTGAAAATTTGCCCGAAAAGCATCCTCGAGCTCTTCCCAACTTCCAATGGTGTTTTCGGGAAGGCCTTTAAGCCAATGCCGGGCTGGCCCTTTGACCTTGAGGGGTAAGTATTTTATGGCGTGGAGGTCGTCTCCTCTGGCCATATGGATATGGAGGATATAGTCCTCAATCCAGACTCCAGGGTCTGTCGTTCCGTCGTACTCCTCTATGTTTATGGGCTTGAATCCCGCTGGAAATTCATGGTCCAGCACCTCATCGGTGAAACATAGGGGGTGTGTGGCACCCCTGTATTTGGGTGTGCCATAGTGTTCGGATGTTTGTTGTGTTGCATTGCTTACTAAATCTTGCTTTCTTGGCCCATAGATAGATCTGGCTAGGCCATCTTTTTGATGCGAATCCTTGAGTGGGTCGCGTGCTGGCTTGTGTGCGGTGCCTCTTGCCGCTCTATATTGGCCATGGGGTCGTTTATCCGACCGGGTGGCTTCCTTATTTGTTGACTGCGGAGGTTCTAAGGCCTCCTCATCAACTTCAGGCACGAGCTTTCGCTTCGGGTAGATTTTTGTGTGGCGGCTGTTGCCGTATTTGTATGCGGTGTTGAGTACTTTGCTCCACTTGATTCTGAGTGCATCTTCCGCAGTTTTGAGCTTCCGCTTCTGCTTTTTCAGGCTACGCGTAGTGGCGACGAGCCTTTTGTGGAGGTTCTTCTGCTCCAGGAACTTGTCCGGCGTGAGGTCGTCCGGAGTGTTATCTTCGCCGGGGACAGGTTGTGCGGTTTGTTTATCCAAGTTGCCTTGTTCAGACGGTTGCTCGATGCCATGTTCATCATTCGCTGGCTCACCCTGCTCTGTGGCTGGGTCTGTATAACCGCTGTCTTTGTCAAGGCGGGGCTTGGAGCAGCGCTTACGCCACCGCTTTGACTGCTTTTTGGAGGAATGACCCTTCGTAGCGTCCTCTCGTTCGTCATCATTGCTTCCTTTGGGTGTGCCCACCATGTATACATCGTAGGATGGGGTGGCTGTCCAGTGCCCTATGGGCGCTGGTTCCTGTTTGGCTCCTACATCGTCGTCGATGTCTTTGGAGTCAAAGTCAAGCATGTCGGTTAAATCGTCGATAGTGGCTACGAAGTGGGTGGTGGGTGGGCGTCGAATTTCTTCGTTATCAGCATCCCAATCCTGTTGGCCATAATCCGGCCAGGGCTCTCCTGACAAAGAGAGAGACCTTAGTGAATTCAGAATGTCACCGAAGGGCGAGTGCTGAAAGATATCTACAGCGGTGAATTCCATAATCGGCGCCCAATCGGATTCGATTGGCAAGGGCGCGGAGGGTTCGGAGTCCGGAGCAGGGTCCGACACCTTGGAGTCACGGGCTTCGCAGAGGATAAAGCTGGTGTTTCGCTCAATCGCCGTTGAGACTGCATCCCCCGAGGCGGCGTCTAGCCACCCGCCCTCGATCGGCGCAGTTGGCTCCGAGCTAAGGGTCGGAGCTGTTGCGGGCGTGGCCTCCAGGGCACTGTTCGGCGGTAGAGCTAAGTCATGCCCATCGTGACAGTGCAGCGCGCTTGGTTGTGGCTCGGATCCGTCGAAGATCAAGTCTCCGCGGATGTCAGCCATGTAGTTCAAACTTCCAAATCTGACCTGACGGCCAGGGGCGTAGCTTTCAATCTGCTCCAGATGGCCAAGCGAATTAGCCCGCGGTGCAAAGCCGCCGAACATGAAGATCTGTCCGGGGAGAAAGGTCGCACCCTGGACCGCATCGTTGTTGATGATCGAAGGAGCCATCGGGCCTAAAGGTGACGACACAGAGGAACTCAGAAAGCACCAATGTCGGTGTCAAAACCGGCGGATCTCGGGTAGGGGGTCCCGAACTGCGCGTCTAGGCCGGATGGTAATAGGAGGCAGGGGACACAAAGTTTTACCCAGGTTCAGGCCCTCTTGATGGAGGTAAAACCCTACGTCCTGCTTGATTAATATTGATGATATGGGTAGTACAAGAGTAGATCTACCACGAGATCAAAGAGGCTAAACCCTAGAAGCTAGCCTATGGTATGATTGTTGTTCGTCCTATGGACTAAAACCCTCCGGTTTACATAGACACCGGAGAGGGCTAGGATTACACAGAGTCGGTTACAATGGGAGGAGATCTACATATCCGTATTGCCAAGCTTGCCTTCCACGCCAAGGAAAGTTCCATCTGGACATGGGACGAAGAATATGCTTCACAGCCTTATGGTGTGATTCCTCCGGTGTAGCTTGAAATCGGGCACACATGCAAACACTAAGCATTATATCTGTCCTAGATGCACATAAGTACAATAAAGAACCAATCATGGAGTGGTATACCTTATGATCGAAGTCAATACCATTTTCATCAGTGCACAAATGGCCATTTGTGGGCATAGGAATTTTGACGCCTTTGCAATCTTGCATGACGAATTTCCTCAGTACATCCTTGAGGTATTTCTCCTGAGATATGAATATGCCATTGCATTGTTGACGAATTTGAAGACCTAAGAAGAATTTTAATTCTCTCGTCATAGACATTTGATATTCTTCACTCATAATGTAGGCAAAATCATCACTATAACGTTGGTCAGTACAGCCAAAGATAATATCATCAACATATACTTGGCACACAAAAAATTCACCATCATAAGATTTATTGAAAAGAGTAGGGTCGAGTGAACCGGGTTTGAAGCCTTTATTCATGAAGAATTCCTTCAAGGTATCATACCACGCCCGTGGGGCCTGCTTGAGGCCATAGAGGGCCCTGTTGGGTCTGAAGACTTTGTCAGGATTCTTTGGATCTTCAAAACCTGGGGGTTGAGCAACATATACTTCTTCCTCAAGCTTACCATTGAGGAATGCACTTTTCTCATCCATTTGATATAAAGTGATATCATGATGGTTAGCATAAGCAAGTAATATGCGAATAGCCTCAAGTCTAGCAACAGGTGCAAAAGTTTCATCGAAATCAATTCCTTCAACCTGTGTGTAGCCTTGAGCTACGAGTCGTGCCTTATTCCTCACCACAAGGCCATTTTCATCTTGCTTGTTGCGGTAGATCCACTTTGTGCCAATGATATTGTGCTTGCGAGGATCTAGACGTTTGACCAGTTCCCAGACATTGTTGAGCTCGAACTAATGTAGTTCTTCTTGCATGGCCTGAATCCACTCAGGCTCCAGAAATTCTTCATCTACCTTAGTGGGCTCTGTGATAGAGACAAGTGCCCACAAAAGTTAGATAAATGTGAAGCTTTTGAGCATGTGAGAGGACCTGGCACTTTGATGTCATTGATGATCTTTTCAACTTGCACTTCTTTTGCAATACGAGGATGAGCTGGTTCTCGCTGAGGAATTTGATCAGCATTCTCTTCAGCACCATTTTCTTCAGTATTTTCTTCAGGTGCATTATCTTGATGTTCTTCATGTTATGGAATGAATTATTCAGCAGATTCTTCAGTAGGAATGACATCCTCCGTAGCCTTGAACTTGATAGTTTCCTCCAGTGCTAGTTCATCTATCACAGTGGGTAGGTGCTCTCTTTGCGAGCCATTAGTTTCATCAAACCGCACATCTACAGTTTCAACAACCTTGTGAAGAACGCTGTTGAAGACTCTGTAGGTGTGCGAGTCCTTTCCGTAACCAAGCATAAAACCTTCATGTGCTTTCGGTGCAAATTTTGAGTTGTGATGAGGATCTCTAATCCAACATTTAGCACCAAAGACTTTGAAATAACTTACATTGGGTTTCTTGTCAGTGAGGAGTTCATAGGCAGTCTTCTTGAAGAATTTGTGAAGATATACTCTGCTGATGATGTGGCACGCAGTATCAATTGCCTCAACCCAGAAATGACGAGGCATTTTGTATTCATCAAGCATAGTGTGAGCCATCTCAGCAAGAGTCCTATTCTTGCGCTCCACGATGCCGTTCTGCTGAGGAGTATAAGGAGCAGATAACTCATGAGTAATACCAAGTTCACCAAGATAGTCATCTAGACCAGAATTCTTGAACTCAGTTCCATTGTCACTTCTAATGTGCTTGATCTTCACACCAAAGTTGGTTGAAGCCCTCGAGGAAAATCGTTTGAAGACTTCTTGCACTTCATGTTTGTAAGTAACAATGTGTACCCATGTGTATCGAGAGTAATCATCAACAATAACAAAGCCATATTGAGATGCATCATTTGAAACTGCAGAATAATGGTGAGGACCGAGGGGATCCATGTGAAGCAATTCAAATGGACGAGTGGTGGTCATGATAGTCTTTGCTGGATGCTTAGCCTTTGTCATCTTCCCAGCTTCATAGGCTCCGCATAGGTGATACTTGAGGAATTTGACATTCTTGATGCCGATGACATGCTTCTTCTTTGCAAGCGTGTGCAGATTCCTTGTGCCTGCATGACCAAGTTGTCGATGCCATAGCCAGCCTTCTGAAGCTTTTGCAAGTAGACACACGGCTGGTTGTGGTCCTATAGAGAAATCAACAATATACAGGTCTCCTCTCCTAAAGCCTTCGAAGACTTTGGAATTGTCAGCTTCCATAACCACAACACAACAGTACTTGCCAAAGACAACAACCATATCGAGATCGCAAAGCATTGAGACAGACATGAGGTTGTATCCTAAGGACTCGACAAGCATGACTTTGTCTATGTGTCGATCCTTTGTGATCGCAACCTTACCTAGACCCAATACCTGACTTTTGCCTTTGTCGGCAAAGATGATATGCTTCAAATGCGACGGAGATAATGGAGCATCCATCAATGGATTCTTGTCACCAGTCATGTGATTTGTACATCCACTATCGAGGAACCACTCAGTGGCTTTGGGTTGATCACCCTGCAGATGAGTTAGTGCAACTTACAAACTCATATACTTCATCAGTGAAGAATATGACATCAATTCATCAGATCAATTTCATCAAGCGAAAGAACAGATAAAATAGTATGAGGACGTGAGAAATGAAGGTTCATTTCTTCATGATTAGCCTGCGTCCTTTCAGGCATACTCAGGTCTCCAGCAAATTCTTCAGACGATTACGTACGTCTGGAGACCTGACCCTGCATAAGAGATTAGTTCTTTTTCTTCACCACCCACATCTGAAGGGGTGGCAAAGAGTTCATCACTCTATGAGATCCATACAAGAAGGGTGGCATAGAAGCCAGTCCATTTCGTTCCACATAAGAGGAGTTAGGATAAGCATATGAATAAGCAGAGAAATTCTTCGAGGACTTATGAACATGATGATTAGAAGAATAATGCTCATATTCATAGCCCTTAGCTCTTCCCTGCGAAACAGAGTTGTTAGCACGATGATACTCATGTGAGGACTTTGATCCTTTTGAGGAATTTGGTCCATATGAAGAATTTGCTCTGGGGTTCCTATTCTTCACAGGTGGTGTCCTGAGGACATTCACCTGGAGACTTTCAAGGCACCTTTTGGCAACCCAGATTCTTCTCATAGGGGAACCATTCCTGCAGTTAGTGCCAACATGTCTAGCAAATACTTCACCATTCTAATTTTTGAACAGTTTATAGTTGGAGTCAAATGACTCATCATCAAAACGAGGAGATTCACATGCAAATCCAGATAAGTTAGATGGATCAACTGGAGGTCCCTTTGCAGCAACACATGTAGGTTTGGGGTACTGCTCAGGCTTCCAATATGTACCATCAGCATTGAGTTTCCTCTCAAAGGCAATACCCTCTTTCCTAGGGTTCCTATTGATAATTTGCTTTTTAAGCACATCACAAAGAGTCTGATGCCCTTTGAGGCATTTGTACATGCCTGTCATGTACAATTCCTTCAGCCATGCATCGTCAGTGATACTAGCAATGTCCTCAGATGAGGAATTAGTGATAGCAGAGGCATGTTAAGAAATTGAAACATTAGCAGCATTTGAACATTCAGGTGAAGAATTAGCAAATTCTCATTCAATGCACTTCAAGCAAGGAGGAACAAATTCTTCCTGAGAAGCGCTGATTTGTTGAGCAAGTAATGAATCGCGCTCCTTCTGAAGATCTTCATAACTCACTCTTAGCTTCTCAAGATCTTTCTTTCTTTGAAGAAATTCATAAGAAAGCTTCTCATGATCAGATAGGAGAGTGTTATGATGACCTTGAAGGTTGTCAAACCTAGTCTGAAGTCTCTTAAGATTTTCAGTCAAGGCTTTAGTGTGATCCATTTCTTCACCCAACATATCATCACTTTTATCTAGCATGTTTTGAACCTTTTCAAAAGCCCTTTGTTGTTTTACAGCAATCTTAGCAAGTTTAGAATAGCTGGGCTTGAGGTTTTCATCAGATTCATTCTCACTTGATTCAGAGGAGGTATATTTGAGTACCTTGGCACCCTTTGCCATGAAGCAATAGGTGGGAGCATAGTCATCATTGCCTTCAGCAGCCTTGTTGGTGAGGTCATTTTCTTCAGAGTTGAAGATAGACTTGCTGACAAATGCAGTAGCGAGGGCTAGGCTTTCCACACCGGATTTGGACTCCTCAGATCCCTCCTCTTCCTCATTTTCTTCAGATTCAGCCTCAGAGTCCATTTCCTTGCCAATGAATGCTCGAGCCTTTTTGGAGCTGCTCTTCTTGTGAGATGAAGACTTTGAGGATTTTGATGATGAAGATCTTGTGGATTTCTTCTTTTTCTTCGCATCATCAGAACTGCAATCCTTGTATTTCTTCTTCTTTGATTCCTTTTCCCACTAAGGACAATCTTGAATGTAATGTCCAGGTTTCTTGCATTTGTGACAGAGCCTCCTCTTGTAGTCACTGGATGAGGAATCATTGCTCCTTGAGGGTCTTCCAGAGCGACCACTGATACGTCTCCAACGTATCTATAATTTTTGATTGCTCCATGCTATATTATCTACTATTTTGGACTATATTGGGCTTTATTTTCCACTTTTATATTATTTTTGGGACTAACCTATTAACCGGAGGCCCAGCCCAGAATTGCTATTTTTTTGCCTATTTCAGTGTTTAAAAGAAACGGAATATCAAACGGAGTCCAAACGGAATGAAACCTTCGGGAACGTGATTTTCTCACCAAACGTGATCCAGGAGACTTGGACCCTACGCCAAGGCATCAGAGAGGCGGTCACGAGGGTGGGGGGCACCCCCCTAGGGCACGCCCCCCTGCCTCGTGGGCCCCTCGGTGCTCCACCGACGTACTCCTTCCTCCTATATATACCTACGTACCCCCAAACGATCAGAAGAGGAGCCAAAAACCTAATTCCACCATCGCAACTTTCTATATCCATGAGATCCCATCTTGGGGCCTGTTCCGGAGCTCCGCTGGAGAGGGTCGTCATCACGAAGGGCTTCTACATCATCATAGCCCCTCCGATGAAGTGTGAGTAGTTTACCTCAGACCTTCGGGTCCATAGTTAGTAGCTAGATGGCTTCTTCTCTCTTTTTGGATCTAAATACAAAGTTCTCCCCCTCTCTTGTGGAGATCTATTCGATGTAATCTTCTTTTGCGGTGTGTTTGTTGAGACCGATGAATTGTGGGTTTATGATCAAGTCTATCTATGAATAATATTTGAATCTTCTCTGAATTCTTTTATGTATGATTGGTTATCTTTTCAAGTCTCTTCGAATTATCTCTTTGGTTTGGCCAACTAGATTGGTAGTTCTTGCCATGGGAGAAGTGCTTAGCTTTGGGTTCAATCTTGCGGTGTCCTTTCCCAGCGACAGAAGGGGCAGCAAGGCACGTATTGTATCATTGCTATCGAGGATAACAAGATGGGGTTTATTTCATATTGCATGAATTTATCTCTCTACATCATGTCATCTTGCTTAAGGCGTTACTTTGTTTTTAACTTAATACTCTAGATGCATGTTGGATAGCGGTCGATGAGTGGAGTAATAGTAGTAGATGCATGATCAAGCCTAGATATTCTCATAACTATGCTCAATTCTGTCAATTGCTCAACAGTAATTTGTTCACCCATCGTAGAATACTTATGCTCTTGAGAGAAGACACTAGTGAAACCTATGGCCCCCGGGTCTATTCTCATCATATTAATCTCCATAACTTTAATCTTGCTTTGCTTTTTTACTTTGCTTTTACTTTTTACTTTGCATCTCTATACCAAAAATACCAAAAGTATTATATCTATCAAATCTCACTCTCGTAAGTGACCGTGAAGGGATTGACAACCCCTAATCGCGTTGGCTGCGAGTAGCTATCGTTTTGTGCAGGTATGAGGGACTTGAGCATGGCCTCCTATTGGATTGATACCTTGGTTCTCAAAAACTGAGGGAAATACTTACACTACTCTGCTGCATCATCCCTTCCTCTTTGGGGAAATCCAACGCAAGCTCAAGAGGTAGCAACCACGTCTTGAGAACTTTTGGAACTTCTTCACAGGCAGTGCTAGCTCATGGCTTAATTCTTCAGGATCACCAAGGCTGCTAGCAGTGTCTTCATCTTCGGACTCAGATATTGCCTTGGCCTTCAGTGCACGTGATCTGCCATAGCTCGAACCATAGAGATCACTTTTTCAGCAAGTTGGAACTCATGAGTATTTAGCCTCTCGAGAATATCAGCGAGATCAAGTGACTTGTAATCAGCATGTTCTTGTATATCAATGCCAGAGTGTCAAATGAGGAATCAAGCGATCTCAGCAATTTCTTCACCGCCTCATGGTCGGTGATGTCAGTGGCACCAAGTGCTTGAAGCTCATTTGAGATGTCAGTGAGGCGATTGAAGGTTTGCTGAACATTTTCATTGTTGAGACTTTTGAAGCGGTTGAAGAGATTGTGAAGAACATCAACTCGAGAATCACGCTGTGTTGAGACTCCTTCATTCACTTTTGGCAGTCTATCCCAGATAAGCTTAGCAGTTTCCAAAGCACTCACTCTTCCATACTGTCCTTTGCTCAGATGGCCGCATATGATATTCTTCGCTTGAGAATCAAGTTGCTTGAATCTCTTCACATCACCAGCATTCAGAGAAGGTGTGACTGAGGGAACACCATTTTCCACAACATACCAGAGATCGTTATCAATTGCCTCAAGATGCATTCGCATCTTATTCTTCCAGTACGGGTAGTCCGTCCCATCGAAGGTAGGACACCCAGCAGAGACCTTGATCATACGTGCAGTCGACATAACTAAAACTCCAAGCGGTTAAACCAAAATCACACAAAACAAGGGAGTACCTCGCTCTAATACCAATTGAAAGTGCGTTATGTCGACTAGAGGGGGGGTGAATAGGCGATTTTTATGAATTCTTCACAGAGGAATTTGTAGATGAGGAAATTCCTTAGCGAAGAACTACTAGCAGCGGAATAAGTACTCAAAAGTAAACATAACAGAACACAACCATAGTCATCATGATGAAATGAAGACAGGCATAGAGTACAGGAAGCGTAAGCACATGATAACACAGGATGAAGACAAACAGACTGAAGAAATTAAACTGAGGAAATTGAGAAAATCTTCAGTCGCAGTCTTCAAGCACAGATATGAACGAGTACACAACACAGTTATGAGGAAATGAAACAGTTGAGGAAATAGAACCAATAAGCTTGGTGAAGACAATGATTTGGTAGACTAGTTCCAACTGATGTCTCAGTTGTACGTCTGGTTAGGGCGGCTAGGTATTTAAACCTGAGGACACACAATCCCGGACACCCAGTCCTGAACATGCAGCTCAGGACACTCAGTCCTCACTGTATTCCCCTTGAGCTAAGGTCACACAGACCTCGCCCAATCACTCGTGGTAAGTCTTCAGGTGACTTCCGAACCTTCACAAACTTGGTCACTCAGCGATCCACAATTCCTCTTGGATGCTCTAGACCATAACGCCTAACCGTCTGGAAGAAGCACAGTCTTCAAAGGTAATAAGCGTCGGATCCATGCAGGATCAATATCTTAAGTGATGCTCAATCACTTGGGGTTTGTAGGTGTTTGGGTTTGGGTTTTCCTCACTTGATGATTTTCGCTCAAAGTCCTCGGAGGATGGGTTGCTCTCAGATGACAAGTGTTAGTTTATCTCGGAGCAGCCAACCAGCTAGTGGTTGTAGGGGGTGGCTATTTATAGCCTAGGGAGCAGCCCGACATGATAAGACATAAATGCCCTTCAATGATATGACCGTTAGGTGGATAGATATTTTGGGACAGCTGGCTCATAGCATAGCAACGATCGGAATTATGAGTAGCAAAATCATCAGGGCTATCATGTTCCTCACTGTGTAGGTAATCCGCACTGGCGAATTCCTAACTCCTCAGTCAAAACAAATTCCTCAGAGACCAGAAGAACTTCATCTCTGTCATTAAAGAATATGACTGGACTGTATGAGATTTCCAATGGCTTCACTCGAAGGGATTGGTAGGTGTAGGATTTTGAGTTGAGCATCACATGGAAATTTTTCCTTAGTATTACCTTGACCCCCTTTAACAGTATGGTGTTTCCTATGACTCAAGAAAGAGAAAATGAAACTACAAAAACAAAAGTCTTCACGCTTCATGTTCATTGAATGAATACCAAGTCTTCAAGGTCACACCCAATTTCTTCACTTTCAAAGTCTTCAGAAAGTCTTCAGAAATCCAAAGTCTTCAGTCGAAGAACTTCATTTTTAGGGGTCGACTTTCTCTGTAAATATCAAACTCCTCATAGACTTATAGACCTGTGTACACTCACAAACGCATTAGTCCCTTAACCTATAAGTCTTAAATACACCAAAATCACTAAGGGGCACTAGATGCACTTACAATCTCCCCCTTTTTGGTGATTGATGACAATATAGGTTAAGTTTTCAACGGGGATAAACATATGAAGTGTAAATACTGATATTGAGGAATTTGATTGCAAGATATAGAAGAACTCCCCCTGAATATGTGCATGGTGAGGTATTTGCTTTTGAATCATTGCACACTTTGAAGAGTAGAATCATGGAGATCTCCCCCTATATCTTGTAATTCATACACACATTTGACATATCACAATGAAGAATTTGAAATGCATGATGAAATATGGTGACTGATGTAATTCAGCATGCCTGCATTAGCATATATGAGGAATAAGCATGCAGAAACACATATCAAAAGTATCAGAGCACCATCGGGCTTAAGTTTACAAATCGATCCAAAGAAGTCTCAAAAGAACGAGAGTTGTAACTTAACAAAAAAAGCACATATAGAAAGACCCGCTTGAAGACTATCTCAAAATTCTCCCCCTTTGTCATCAAATGACCAAAAGGATCGAATATGAGGACTAACACCCCTGAAGAATATCAAGTTGATGAAGGAGCGCTAGCGTTGTTGGGGTCGTTTGTCGTGGAAGGGCATGCCGCAGTGTCTTCCAAGTCTTCATTCTCATCGGTGTCGCGCGCTGAAGAATATGAGCTGGCCACCAAGGAAGGAACCTTGACCTTCTTGAATTTCTTCGATGGAGGTGCAGACAAGTCAAAATCTTCCTTGAGACCCATTTTCTTGAGATCTTCTTCACCATACAGATGTGACAGGATGACCCAGGTGCGACCGAAAACTTCATTGAGGTAGTAATGGTTTTTCTTCACTGCATTGTGCATAGCAGTGATGTTGTGAAGAAATGAATCAAACTGATGCTTAACCCATTTATGATTTCGATCCACCTTCTGGTGAAGACTAAGCAGAAGCTCACGATCAGTCATCACACGAGGAGCAGTGGCTTGAGGAGTGGACTTGGGTGCATTGGCAGAGTCATGTGTGGCAGAGTCATCATTGGTGGAATAAGATGCAGCTTTGCAAAACTGTCCATCCAATGGACGAATGCCTTCATCTATAACAGCTGGTGCCTTGCCCTTTTCATCAACTGAGGAATAGGTCTGCTTGAGGACTTCAATTGGGGGCAAGTAGCTGAGGTGATTCTGAAAATCAGCTTTGTAGTTGAGTGAAGACCTTGTCCTGAGGAATCTCATAATCCAAGGTGCGTAAGGCTTTAGCTCAAACGGAGAAAGTGCAACATTTGCCAGAGTCCTCATGAAGAAATCATGATAATTGACAGGAATGCCATGAACGATATTGAATACCAGATTCTTCATGATGCCAACAATTTCCTCATCAGATGAGTCGTGGCCTTTGATGGGACTCATTATCCTCGTTAGAATGCAATAGACAGTTCTGGGCACATAAAGTAATTCCTTCACGAGTAATTTGGTTCGTGGGGCCTGACCTGGCTTCAAAGGTTTCATCAGAACTTGCATGTAGTGATTTGTAAGCTCAGGTTCACTGTAAATGCAACGAGCTTCTTCAAGGGGAGGACTGAGTGGTAAGGCACGAAGAAATTCAGTAGCTGGTGCTGTGTAGTGAGTGTTCTCAGACATCCAGTCCAGCACCCATGAATTCACATCTTCACAATCACCTGTGATGTGCAGCGTTGCATAAAATTGAAGAATCAGTTCTTCATTCCAATCGCAGATGTGAGAACAGAAGTTTAATAGTCCAGCATCGTGAAGAACACTGAGGACCGGCATGAAGCACGACAGAGATTCCATATCCACGTGAGGAATGTGCACATGGTAGAAGATTTTGTTTTTGTTGAACATCACTGAGGAATAGAAATTGGCTTGGCTGGCTGTCCAGAAACGCCTCTTCCTAATGCGAGCAGAGTCATAAGGGTTGTAGTCTGCGAAGAATACGTGCTCGCCGAAGAAATCATCAGCCTTGATTTTTTGCTTCCTGGAGAATGGATCCTTTGGCTTGGGTAGAGGAGTGTCAGTGAGTTGCATCACGACCTCAGGAATCTCAATCACAGGTTCCTCAGGCTGAGGAATTTCTGGTTCCTCTTCAGTGGCAGTCTGCGTCTTTAGATGTTCAGCAGCAGCAGTTTCTTCAGCACTAGTGGCTGGAATTTCTTCACGTATAGATGAAGTGGAGTGAGTTTCTTCAGAGCCCATTTGAACAGTTTGTGCAGGGGACTGGAGTATTTGCTGCAATGGTGTGAACATTGGAGAGTTTGGATGCTGACTTTCCTAGAATTCATCACTCATCACTGGTGTGGAGCAGCCAACGTCCACATCTTCATCTTCCATTTCTTCAACGCCAGCCTCTTCAGCAGTGAACTGAGGCAGAGGCGAGGAAATGACAGGTGTTGAAGGGATCTCATCCACTTCAATTTCTTCATCCAACTGCTCTGATGAAGCAGCAGAAGGATTTTCTTCATCAGATCCGCTGGGGATCACATATTCTTCATCGAAAGGAACAAGGTCCTTTGATGGCATGGTAGAGAGAGGAACATCATCAATGGGATTTTCAAACGAGCTGGTCAAAGGCTTCATCTTCTTCGAAGCTGAAGAATCTGAAGTAGCTGATGCTTTCCTTTTCTTCACTGCTGCACGCTCTGCAGCCTTAGTTTTCTTCACATCTGATGCAGATGGAAGGATCGGAGTTGGTGTAGGCGCAGGAGGAGCAGATGAATCTGGTTGATTTTCTTCAGGCACAACTGATGCAGTTGCCCTGACTTCTTCATTTTCTTCAGACGCACCACTAGTGGATGCCCTGGCAATTTCTTCAGCGGCTGGAATGCAGTCATCAGCCCTGGAACTCACATTTTCTTCAGCAGCCTGATTTTCATCAGCGGTGTTGGCATGTTCTTTAGTCGGTTGAGCAGATGCTTCAGCCCGAGGAACTTCCTGTTGCGTTGGGGCTGCAACATTTAAGGTGAAGTTATCTGCAAGTTTCACAAAGCGCACCTTGGCTCCAAGCTAGTCAGCACGGTATGCGTAGAATTCATCACTGAGTTTCTTGATCTCAGTTTAAACAGCGACAAGTTCTTCAGTTGTCATAGAGACAACGTTTTTCTTTAGATAGCGCTCCTTCTTGTACTGCGCTTTCTTGATCTTCCTGGCCTTCTCAAATTTCCATTTTTCTTCTTGAATGAAGTGGGTCAGCATGTGACTTTGGCCAGGAGTCAGCTTGAAATTAGGCATGGGAGTGTTGGGGTCCTTATGCCAAACATCAATGTATTCGAGGATCAACTTGGGATCCAAAAGCAGTGGCACATTTGTTCCCTTGGCTCTAGCGGCCCTAACTTGCCTATCTCTGATGATTTTAGCAAGTTCATCATCATCAACTTCGTCTTCTTCAGATGACACTTGGAAGGCGACCTGCTTCTTCTAAGGACAAGGGCGAGGACCTCGTCCAGCAGTGGCCTTTGTCTTCAGTAGAGAGGGTCCCATTGAAGAATTTGGTGCAACTAAGGAACTAGCTGAAGCTCCTGAGGCAATTGAGATGCCTATGGTCCTTTGACACGTGGCGAGATGCACATGTGCAGAGGACTTTGTCGGAGCAGCTGAGGACTTGTGAGGAGCTGAAGATTTGGGAGGAACAGAAGCAACATGAGAAGTTGACCTTGATGGCTTTGAAGATTCTGGCCGTGAGGGCATTGCTGAGGAACTTGGCCTTGAGACCATTGAAGGTGAAGCACTTGGCTTGTGCGCAGGCTTCTTTGTGGCCTTCTTAGGCTTGACAGAGGCCTCAGCAGCAGCAGCAGCAGAGTCTTCGTTGAATTTCCTCATAGCTTCTTTGGCTTGTTTAGCCAACTTGGCTTGGCGCTTGGCCCATTCATCAGGATAATCCTCACCACGCTTGAGGCTGGTGGGATCAGCTATTTGGCCAGGTACCAATGGAGGTCTTGGGCATGGAGGATTGAGTGCGAATTTCTTCATGTATTTGGGAGTGACATATATGTACTCCCTCCACTCTCTAGCCCATCTCCTTTCTATCTTCTGAATGCGCACCTTGCCCTGATTTTTGTCTTCCTCAGGAGGTGTGCAGTACCCAGCATATATATCATCAGGAATCTCAAACGCTGTGTTGACCTCAGCCCTCTTTCCTCCTTTCTGTGGCTTCTTACCGTCAGCCATTTTCTTCAGTTGGGGAATTTGAACAATTAAATTCTCTGAAGAAGTATGCAACTTTTCTTCAAGAAACGCTGCAAATGAGTTAAGTTGATTAGAACCTAGTGATTCAGCAGCTGACATGAGTACCTGTGAATAGAGTATAGTTGCGAGGAATTTGGAGAGGTCATATGCGTTCTCAGAAGGTTTTATAAAGAACAAGTTTGAGGAATTTGACCAGTTGAGTCTTGAAGAATTTCACTAAGCATTCTTTGTCTTAGGTTCCAGATATGTGTAGATCAAAAATCCACACATTTGAGGAATCTTGAAGAAAAACATAGCTTAGAGAAACGAATCAAGAACAGATGATATGTGAGGTGTTTTAGTGTGTGAAGATATGAAGAAAAACACCTTTAGATTTTGTAGATAATCATTCGAATCAACGAGGGCAGTAAAAGTAACTTTTAATTACCCTGGATGAAGAACACGATGAACTGTGAGATGGAGAGGTGAAGTTCGTCTATGTAGATCTTCCACGCCCTAACTCGGTGGAGGAAGATGGCTACGGCGGCAGCGGAGTGAAGATTTCCGCGGCCGGCGGGAGTATGACGGCGACGAGGTCGAGGCAGTGAAGCTCTTCCTCACCGGCGACGATGAAGTAGCAGCGGCGCTAGGGTTTGAGAAGCTCGAGCTGGAGAGAGGTCAAGCGGAGTAAAATAAGTGAGGAAGGGGAGAGGGGTATTTATAGCCATGGTGAAAACCGTTCGCCCGAAGAATTTGGACGAACGTGCCCCTGACCCTTCTCATTCGCATGACATGTGTCACCCACGTACTAAGAAGTGGAGATCGTGTTAGATCGTGGGTGAGTGGATAAGTATGTCGTGGGATGCGGAACGGTTTGAGCAGCAAAGCCGAAAATTGGATAAGATAAGTTAAAAGTTCCGTTAGCAATTTCTTCAGCTGACAAGGACACAGTGAAGATTTTGAACGAGTTTCAAATTGAACGCACATGAAGAATTTGTGAACAGATTGGGTTGAGTATAGCATAGAGGGGGAAGGGTCCGATCACATTCAATTAGAAAAAACCAACTTGAAGATATAGCTATAAGTGAATGCTGTAGAGGACATAAACTCATATATATATCCAATGAAGAAAAACAACGAAAACAGTGAAGACAATGCAAAGTTGAAGATTTGAACAACTGAGGAATTTCAACTTTTGGTCGTGGCGTGACCCACCGTATAAGAATGATGATTTCAGACACCGTGTACAATTATCATAGGGTTCTGAGAATCAAATTCTTTGTTAATTTCTTCACACTTAGAGTGTTATTCTTCATTGATTGAAGAAAAACGTTTCTTCATGTGTTGCACATCTAAGTCATCAATTTTGCATAAGTGTTAGGATGAGTGTCCTTTTCAAAGAACATTCGAAGATTCTAGGATATTTAGGTCACACCGCAACTTGCTAAATCTCTTCTCATCCAAGGGCTTAGTGAAGATATCGGCTAGCTGTTCTTCAGTCTTCACATGCTCAATAGAAATGTCGCCCTTCAACACATGATCATGAAGAAAATGATGACAAATCTGAATGTGCTTAGTCTTTGAGTGCTGAACTGGGTTGTGAGCAATCTTGATGGCACTCTCATTGTCACAGAAGAGAGGCACATTCTTCATGTTGACGTCGTAGTCCTTGAGAGTTTGCTTCATCCATAGCAATTGAGCACAGCAAGAACCAGCGACAATATACTCAACTTCAGCAGTAGATAGTGATACGCAGTTCTGTTTCATCAAAGACCAACAGACCAAAAATCGTCTAAGGAAATGACATGTACCAGATGTTGACTTGTGGTCCACACGATCACCAGCATAGTCAGAGTCAGAATATCCAATGAGATCAAAAGCCAAGCCCTTGGGGTACCATAATCCAAGTGTTGGTGTGTGAGCTAGATATCGAAGAATATGCTTCACAGCCTTATGGTGTGATTCCTTTGGTGTAGCTTGTAATCGGGCACACATGCAAACACTAAGCATTATATCTGGCCTAGATGCACATAAGTACAATAAAGAACCAATCATGGAGTGGTATACCTTATGATCGAAGTCAATACCATTTTCATCAGTGCACAAATGGCCATTTGTGGGCATATGAATTTTGACGCCTTTGCAATCTTGCATGCCGAATTTCCTCAGTACATCCTTGAGGCATTCTCCTGAGATATGAATATGCCATTGCGTTGTTGATGAATTTGAAGACCTAAGAAGAATTTTAATTCTCCCATCATAGACATTTGATATTCTTCACTCATAATGTAGGCAAATTCATCACTATAACGTTGGTCAGTACAGCCAAAGGTAATATCATCAACATATACTTGGCACACAAAAAATTCACCATCATAAGATTTAGTGAAAAAAGTAGGGTCGAGTGAACCGGGTTTGAAGCCTTTCTTCATGAAGAATTCCTTCAAGGTATCATACCACGCCCGTGGGGCCTGCTTGAGGCCATAGAGGGCCTTGTTGAGTCTAAAGACTTTGTCAGGATTCTTTGGATCTTCAAAACCTGGGGGTTGAGCAACATATACTTCTTCGTCAAGCTTACCATTGAGGAATGCACTTTTCACATCCATTTGATATAAAGTGATATCATGATGGTTAGCATAAGCAAGTAATATGCGAATAGCCTCAAGTCTAGCAACAGGTGCAAAAGTTTCATCGAAATCAATTCCTTCAACCTGTGTGTAGCCTTGAGCTACGAGTCGTGCCTTATTCCTCACCACAAGGCCATTTTCATCTTGCTTGTTGTGGTAGATCCACTTTGTGCCAATGATATTGTGCTTGCGAGGATCTGGACATTTGACCAGTTCCCAGACATTGTTGAGCTCGAACTGATGTAGTTCTTCTTGCATGGCCTGAATCCACTCAGGCTCCAGAAATGCTTCATCTACCTTAGTGGGCTCTATGATAGAGACAAAAGCATAGTGCCCACAAAAGTTAGATAAATGTGAAGCTTTTGAGCGTGTGAGAGGACCTGGCGCTTTGATGTCATTGATGATCTTTTCAACTTGCACTTATTTTGCAATACGAGGATGAGCTGGTTGTCGTTGAGGAATTTGATCAGCATTCTCTTCAGCACCATTTTCTTCAGTATTTTCTTTAGGTGCATTAGCTTGATGTTCTTCATATTCTGGAATGAATTCTTCAGCAGATTCTTCAGTAGGAATGACATCCTCAGTAGCCTTGAACTTGATAGTTTCCTCCAGTGCTAGTTCATCTATCACAGTGGGTAGGTGCTCTCTTTGCGAGCCATTAGTTTCATCGAACCGCACATCTACAGTTTCAACAACCTTGTGAAGAACGCTGTTGAAGACTCTGTAGGTGTGCGAGTCCTTTCCATAACCAAGCATAAAACCTTCATGTGCTTTCGGTGCAAATTTTGAGTTGTGATGAGGATCTCTAATCCAACATTTAGCACCGAAGACTTTGAAATAACTTACTTTGGGTTTCTTGTCAGTGAGGAGTTCATAGGCAGTCTTCTTGAAGAATTTGTGAAGATATACTCTGCTGATGATGTGGCACGCAGTATCAATTGCCTCAACCCAGAAACGACGAGGCATTTTGTATTCATCAAGCATAGTGCGAGCCATCTCAGCAAGAGTCCTATTCTTGTGCTCCACGACGCCGTTCTGCTGAGGAGTATAAGGAGTAGATAACTCATGAGTAATACCAAGTTCACCAAGATAGTCATCTAGACCAGAATTCTTGAACTCAGTTCCATTGTCACTTCTGATGTGCTTGATCTTCACACCAAAGTTGGTTGAAGCCCTCGAGGAAAATCGTTTGAAGACTTCTTGCACTTCATGTTTGTAAGTAACAATGTGTACCCATGTGTATCGAGAGTAATCATCAACAATAACAAAGCCATATTGAGATGCATTATTTGAAACTACAGAATAATGGTTAGGACCGAAGAGATCCATGTGAAGCAATTCAAATGGACGAGTGGTGGTCATGATACTCTTCGCTGGATGCTTAGCCTTTGTCATCTTCCCAGCTTCACAGGCTCCGCATAGGTGATACTTGAGGAATTTGACATTCTCGATGCCGATGACATGCTTCTTCTTTGCAAGCGTGTGCAGATTCCTTATGCCTGCATGACCAAGTTGTCGATGCCATAGCCAGCCTTCTAAAGCTTTTGCAAGTAGACACACGGCTGGTTGTGGTCCTATAGAGAAATCAACAATATATAGGTCTGCTCTCCTAAAGCCTTCGAAGACTTTGAAATTGTCAGCTTCCATAACCACAACACAACAGTACTTGCCAAAGACAACAACCATATCAAGATCGCAAAGAATTGAGACAGACATGAGGTTGTATCCTAAGGACTCGACAAGCATGACTTTGTCCATGTGTCGATCCTTTGTGATCGCAACCTTACCTAGACCCAATACCTGACTTTTGCCTTTGTTGGCAAAGATGATATGCTTCAAATGCGACGGAGATAATGGAGCATCCATCAATGGATTCTTGTCACCAGTCATGTGATTTGTACATCCACTATCAAGGAACCACTCAGTGGCTTTGGGTTGATCATCCTGCAGATGAATTAGTGCAACTTACAAACTCATATACTTCATCAGTGAAGAATATGACATCAATTCATCAGATCAATTTCATCAAGCGAAAGAACAGATAAAATAGTATGAGGACGTGAGAAATGAAGGTTCATTTCTTCATGATTAGCCTGCGTCCTTTCAGGCATACTCAGGTCTCCAGCAAATTCTTCAGATGATTACGTACGTCTGGAGACCTGGCCCTGCATAAGAGATTAGTTCTTTTTCTTCACCACCCACATCTGAAGGGGTGGCAAAGAGTTCATCACTCTGCGAGCTCCATATGAGAAGGGTGGCATAGAAGCCAGTCCATTTCGTTCCACATAAGACGAGTTAGGATAAGCATATGAATAAGCAGAGAAATTCTTCGAGGACTTATGAACATGATGATTAGAAGAATAATTCTCATATTCATAGCCCTTAGCTCTTCCCTGCGAAACAGAGTTGTTAGCACGATGATACTCATGTGAGGACTTTGATCCTTTTGAGTAATTTGGTCCATATGAAGAATTTGCTGGGGTTCCTATTCTTCACAGGTGGTGTCCTGAGGACATTCACCTGAAGACTTTCAAGGCACCTTTTGGGAACCCAGATTCTTTTCATAGGGGAACCATTCCTGCAGTTAGTGCCAACATATCTAGCAAATACTTCACCATTCTGATTTTTGAACAGTTTATAGTTGGAGTCAAATGACTCATCATTAGAATGAGGAGATTCACATGCAAATCCAGATAAGTTAGATGGATCAACTGGAGGTCCCTTTTCACCAACTCATGTAGTTTTGGCGTACTGCTCAGGCTTCCAATATGTACCATCAGCATTGAGTTTCCTCTCAAATGCAATACCCTCTTTCCTAGGGTTCCTGTTGAGGATTTGCTTTTTAAGCACATCACAAAGAGTCCGATGCCCTTTGAGGCATTTGTACATGCTTGTCGTGTACAATTCCTTTAGCCCTACATCGTCAGTGATAGTAGCAATGTCCTCAGATGAGGAATTAGTGATAGCAGAGGCATGTGAAGAAATTGAAACATTAGCAGCATTTGAACATTTAGGTGAAGAATTAGCAGATTCTCGTTCAATGCACTTCAAGCAAGGAGGAACAAATTCTTCCTGAGAAGCGCTAATTTGTTGAGCAAGTAATGAACCGCGCTCCTTCTGAAGATCTTCATAACTCACTCTTAACTTCTCAAGATCTTGCTTTCTTTGAAGAAATTCATAAGAAAGCTTCTCATGATCAGATAAGAGAGTGTTATGATGACCTTGAAAGTTTTCAAACCTAGTCTGAAGTCTCTGAAGATTTTCAGTCAAGGCTTTAGTGTGATCCATTTCTTCACCCAACATATCATCACTTTTGTCTAGCATGTTTTGAACCTTTTCAAAAGCCCTTTGTTGTTTTATAGCAATCTTAGCAAGTTTAGAATAGTTGGGCTTGAAGTTTTCATCAGATTCATTCTCACTTGATTCAGAGGAGGTATATTTGAGTGCCTTGGCACCCTTTGCCATCAAGCAATAGGTGGGAGCGTAGTCATCATTGCCTTCATCAGCCTTGTTGGTGAGGTCATTTTCTTTAGAGTTGAAGATAGACTTGCTGACGAATGCAGTAGCGAGGGCTAGGCTTGCCACACCGGATTCGGACTCCTCAGGTCCCACCTCTTCCTCATTTTCTTCAGATTCAGCCTCAGAATCCATTTCCTTGCCAATGAATGCTCGAGCCTTTTTGGAGCTGCTCTTCTTGTGAGATGAAGACTTTGAGGATTTTGATGATGAAGATCTTGTGGATTTCTTCTTTTTCTTCGCATCATCAGAACTGTAATCCTTGTATTTCTTATTCTTTGATTCCTTTTCCCACTAAGGACAATCTTGAATGTAATGTCCAGGTTTCTTGCATTTGTGACAGAGCCTCCTCTTGTAGTCACTGGATGAGGAATCATTGCTCCTTGAGGGTCTTCCAAAGCGACCAAGTCTTGAGAACTTTTGGAACTTCTTCACGAGCAGTGCTAGCTCATGGCTTAGTTCTTCAGGATCACCAAGGCTGCTACCAGATTCTTCATCTTCAGACTCAGATACTGCCTTGGCCTTCAGTGCACGTGATCTGCCATAGCTCGAACCATAGAGATCTCTTTTTTCAACAAGTTGGAACACATGAGTATTTAGCCTCTCGAGAATATTAGCGAGATCAAGTGACTTGTAATCAGCATGTTCTTGTATCATCAATGCTAGAGTGTCAAATGAGGAATCAAGTGATCTCAGGAATTTCTTCACCGCCTCATGGTCGGTGATGTCAGTGGCACCAAGTGCTTGAAGCTCATTTGAGATGTCAGTGAGGCGATCGAAGGTTTGCTGAACATTTTCATTGTTGAGTCTTTTGAAGCGGTTGAAGAGATTGCGAAGAACATCAACTCGAGAATCACGCTGTGTTGAGACTCCTTCATTCACTTTGGATAGTCTATCCCAGATAAGCTTAGCAGTTTCCAAAGCACTCACTCTTCCATACTGTCCTTTGCTCAGATGGCCACATATGATATTCTTCGTTTGAGAATCGAATTGCTTGAATCTCTTCACATCAGCAGCATTTAGAGAAGGTGTGACTGAGGGAACACCATTTTCCACAACATACCAGAGATCGTTATCAATTGCCTCAAGATGCATTCGCATCTTATTCTTCCAGTAGGGGTAGTCCGTCCCATCGAAGGTATGACACCCAGCAGAGACCTTGATCATACCTGCGGTCGACATAACTAAAACTCCAGGCGGTTAAACCAAAATCACACAGAACAAGGGAGTACCTCGCTCTAATACTAATTGAAAGTGCGTTATGTCGACTAGAGGGGGTGAATAGGCGATTTTTATGAATTCTTCACTGAGGAATTTGCAGATGAGGAAATTCCTTAGCGAAGACTACTAGCAGCGGAATAAGTACTCAAAAGTAAACATAACAGAACACAAGCATAGTCATCATGATGAAATGAAGACAGGCACAGAGTACAGGAAGCGTAAGCACATGATAACACATGATGAAGACAAACAGACTGAAGAAATTGAACTGAGGAAATTGAGAAAATCTTCAGTCAAAGTCTTCAAGCACAGATATGAACGAGTACACAACACAGTTATGAGGAAATGAAAGAGTTGAGGAAATAGAACCACTAAGATTGGTGAAGACAATGATTTGGTAGACCAGTTCCAACTGCTGTCAGTTATACGTCTGGTTAGGGCGGCTAGGTATTTAAACCTGAGGACACACAGTCCCAGACACCCAGTCCTGAACATGCAGCTCAGGACACTCAGTCCTCACCGTATTCCCCTTGAGCTAAGGTCACACATACCTAGACCAATCACTCGTGGTAAGTCTTCAGGTGACTTCCAAACCTTCACAAACTTGGTCACTCAGCGATCCACAATTCCTCTTGGATGCTCTAGACCATGACGCCTAACCGTCTGGAAGAAGCACAGTCTTCAAAGGTAATAAGCGTCGGATCCATGCAGGATCAATATCTTAAGTGATGCTCAATCACTTGGGGTTTGTAGGTGTTTGGGTTTGGGTTTTCCTCACTTGATAATTTTCGCTCAAAGTCCTCGGAGCATGGGTTGCTCTCAGATGACAAGTGTCAGTTTCTCTCGGAGCAGCCAACCAGCTAGTGGTTGTAGGGGGTGGCTATTTATAGCCTATTGAGCAGCCCGACATGATAAGACATAAATGCCCTTCAATGATATGACCGTTAGGTGGATAGATATTTTGGGACAGCTGGCTCATAGCACAGCAACGGTCGGAATTTTGAGTAGCAAAATCCTCAGGGCTATCATGTTCCTCACTGTGTAGGTAATCCACACTGGCGAATTCCTAACTCCTCAGTCAGAACAAATTCCTCAAAGACCAGAAGAACTTTGTCTCTGTCACTGAAGAATATGACTGGACTGTATGAGATTTCCAATGGTTTCACTCGAAGGGATTGGTAGGTGTACGATTTTGAGTTTAGCATCACATGGAGATTTTTCCTTAGTATTACCTCGACCCCCTTTAACAGTATGGTGTTTCCTATGACTCAAGAAAGAGAAAATCAAACTACGAAAACAAAAGTCTTCATGCTTCATGTTCGTCGAATGAATACCAAGTCTTCCAGGTCACACCCAATTTCTTCACTTTCAAAGTCTTCAGAAAGTCTTCAGAAATCCAAAGTCTTCAGTCAAAGAACTTCATTTTTAGGGGTCGACTTTCTCTGTAAATATCAAACTCCTCATAGACTTATAGACCTGTGTACACTCACAAACGCATTAGTCTCTTAACCTATAAGTCTTCAATACACCAAAATCACTAAGGGGCACTAGATGCACTTACAAAGAGGATCAAAGGACCAACATGCAGATCAAGAGGACCAAAGTTAAGCCAAAGAAGCACGATACCACCAGGAGAAAAGCCTCCCTTGCCAGGCAGGCGAGCTCGACAAGGACGGGGCCACCCCCGAAAGAAGACGTCCAAGACGTCCCGGCAGGGCCTGCCGGAACTCGCGAAGGCAAAACCACCTCACCCAACCACTCCGCCACGACCCACGTTGTCAATCAGTGCGGTGTCAAGCCGCAAAGTGACTAAGTGGCAACCATTCGCCACATGGCGGCCTCTTTCTACAGGAAATGTCTACAGATGACACTCGTCCTGCGACGTGTCAAGCAAGCAAGCGTGGAGCTCATGAGACAGCCTGACAAGGCTTGTCGGGCACCCAATGACGTGACGTTAAGCGGTGCATTTAATGCACCCTGTCAGCCTGCAGAGTTAGGTATGATAGCACTGAAGGAAATATGCCCTAGAGGCAATAGTAAAGTTGTTATTTATATTTCCTTATATCATGATAAATGTTTAGTATTCATGCTAGAATTGTATTAACCGGAAACATAGTACATGTGTGAATACATAGACAAACAGAATGTCACTAGTATGCCTCTACTTAACTAGCTCGTTGAATCAATGATGGTTATGTTTCCTAACCATAGACATGAGTTGTCATTTGATTAATGAGATCACACCATTAGAGAATGATGTGATTGACTTGACCCATTCGTTAGCTTAGCACGATGATCGCTTAGTTTGTTGCTATTGCTTTCTCCATAACTTATACATGTTCCTATGACTATGAGATCATGCAATTCCCGAATACTGGAGGAACACTTAGTGTGATATCAAACGCCACAACGTAACTGGGTGACTATAAAGATGCTCTACAGGTGTCTCCAATGGTGTTTGTTGAGTTGGCATAGATCGAGATTAGGATTTGTCACTCCGAGTATCGGAGAGGTATCTCGGGGCCCTCTCGGTAATGCACATCACTATAAGCCTTGCAAGCAATGTGACTAATGAGTTAGTTACGGGATAATGCATTAAGAAACGAGTAAAGAGACTTGCTGGTAACAAGATTGAACTAGGTATTGAGATACCGACGATTGAATCTCGGGCAAGTAACATACCGATGACAAAGGGAACAACATATGTTGTTGTGCGGTTTGACCGATGAAGATCTTCGTAGAATATGTAGGAACCAATATGAGCATCCAAGTTCTGCTATTGGTTATTGTCCGGAGATGAGTCTCGGTCATGTCTACATATTTCTCGAACCCGTAGGGTCCACATGCTTAACGTTCGGTGACGATCGGTATTATGAGTTTATGTGCTTTGATGTATCAAAGGTAGTTCAGAGTCCCGGATATGATCACGGACATGACGAGAAGTCTCGAAATGGTCGAGACATAAAGATTGATATATTGGACGGCTATATTCGGACACTGTAAGTGTTCCGGGTGATCTCGAAGAAAACTGGAGTGTCGGAGGGTTACCGGAAGCCCCTCGGGGAACTAATGGGCCACATGGGCCTTAGTGGAGAAAGGGAGGGCCGGCCAGGGCAGGCCGCGCGCCCCTCCCCCTCTAGTCCTAATTGGACTAGGGAAGGGGGGTGGCGCCCCCCCTTCCTTCTCCCTTCTCCTCTTTCCTTTCCCCCTCCTAGTAGGACTAGGAAAGGGGAGTCCTACTCCTACTAGCAGGAGGACTCGTCCTCTCCAGGTGCGCCACAAGGGCTGGCCGGCCTCCCCCTTGCTCCTTTATATACGGGGGGAGGGGGCACCCTAGAACACACAAGTTGATCATTGATCCCTTAGCCGTGTGCGGTGCCCCCCTCCACCATAATCCACCTTGGTCATATCATCGTAGTGCTTCGGCGAAGCCCTGCGCCGGTAGCTTCATCATCACCGTCATCACGCCGTCATGTTGATGAAGCTCTCCCTCGACACTTAGCTGGATCGAGAGTCTGTGGGATGTCACCGAGCCGAACGTGTGCAGATTGCGGAGGTGCCGTACTTTTGGTACTAGGATCAATCGGATCGTGAAGACGTACGACTATATCAACCGCGTTGTCATAACGCTTCCGCTTACGGTCTACGAGGGTACATGGACAACACTCTTACCCTCTCGTTGCTATGCATCACCATGATAGTTCTTGCGTGTGCATAGGATTTTTTTTGAAATTACTGCGTTCCCACCAAGCACTGTTTGCTATCTTATCAGTGCATAATAACTACTTTGCCATTGTGGTAACCCCTTAATCTATAAAGGGAGACCCATGGCAACCGTAGAAAGGGTTAGAAGGTTGGATAACTCACACACCCATCCGCGCATAGCCTGTGTCGCCCCTGCCGGGCAAGTGTACTACGCTCCACCACCACTCTTCCACAATCAATCCACCAAAGCAGGAGTAGGGTTTTACGCCTCGCGGCGGCCTGAACCTGGGCAAAGTTGCCTGTGTGATCTCCGCTGTGCTGCCCCACGCTCGTCTGCTCTTTGTGCAATGCAACGTCCCCCCTGCCGAACCAGCAAGGGGCCCTCTAGTCCCATAGGTGGTTGTGGTTTCCCACGACATCTTTGGCGCGCCAGATAGGGGGGTCGCTTGCGTGAACCTGAAAGCACGGGCAGCGCACCCTATCCACTATGGCCCGCTCGAAGCTTTTGGCGTCTACGGCGCCTACGAAGATACAACGACCAGGAGGGTCCGTCCTCGCGGGTGGATCATCCCCCCCCCCCCACCGCATCTAGTCGTAGCCGCCGCTACGATGAGAAGTTGCTACTAGCAGATATGTGCTCCCTTCGGCGGCCCGTGCGGCGTATCCGCAGCTCAGGCGCCATTCGAAGAAGGAGGGGCGGGGCGTGTAGGCACAGGACCCCCTTTTCTCCATTCCTCCCCCTTCACCAGCAGTCAAGTCGCTTCGAGCCTAACACCATCAATGTTGAGGACTACCGCGCGGTACTCGGTCTAGTGTTTGCCCTATATCAGGAAATCTTGAGTGAAATGCCGGTATGAATCTATTGGTTGGTATCCTGGCAAGCGTGCTCTGGCGAGGCTTTCCGCATTGGTGTGATCTGTGCGACGGCCGCTGCCTGGTCGTTGCAGTCGGAAAGGAGAAAAGGGGGGAAGGGACCGGGAGAACCCAGCACCCTGTCCCGTTGCCTGCCAGATGCACGTGACGTGTGTCAGTCCCTACCGGGAACAAAAGAACCGCCTATTGGTTTCCGCTTCTCCGGGCATCGCGAGCGCACCATGCCCGCGGAGCCCGACAGAGGAGAAAGGAGCTTAAGACGAAAGCTAAGTCTACATTATCACTTCTTGTTGGTGCAATTTTAGATTGTTGTTGTTTATCCCTTGACTTTACTGAGTGTTCGTATCGAGAAACCCCTCATGTGATGGAACCTTGGTTAGTTTCTTTGATCGCACCATCGTCCTGTTCCGAGCCATGCTCGTAGGTCGAGAGCCTGCGTCGAGAGCTACCTAGGAAAAACCTGTCGGGACGCATCCAAGCCAAGATGACTGATAAGGGCAAGACCCTTACAACAATTGCGGCAATATGATACCGGCAGGCATCCAGAGCAGACATAGGGATTGATCATGCGAGCACAAACATATAAAGCCCAAAGGGATAAACATGCATTTAAGATCCCGCTAAGAATATCAGTTCCACGCGAACACTAGAAATAGAGTGACTAAACAGAAAGTATACGTCATGTTTAATTACAGGGCAACACAAGAGCAACAGCGGCCCGATACTTGGTCTGATGATTAGATGAAGCTGGTCAGACGTGAAGGACCCTGTTGGCCCAGGGAGCGTCTTTCTCCTTGGCAACTGCGACATCAGCGCCAGCTAGCGACTTCTTGAATCCGTCATCAAGATCGAGGTCCGGATGGTGGCAGGCAATATTACTCAAGACCATGAAGAGGGCATCACGGGCAAGCCTCCGGGACTCGGTCACAAAACGCTCGGCCCTCCCCTCCTCATGCACCTTCAGCTTCTTAATCAGCTCGTTGAAGAAGACTCCCAACTTGGCGCATGGAACCTCGTGCTTGTCGACCGAGAAGGTTGGGCCGTCCATGCCCATCACCACAGCTAGGGCGCCAAGGTGCTCAGCGATGTCGATCAGGCTCTTGATCAGAGGTCGACCTGCTTGGACCAGTTCTTCAATTTGTCCTCTGCATCTTTTCGGAGGCGCTTAGTGGTGTCCAGATCCTTGGACAGTAGCTGCTGGCAAGACTCAATGGACTCTGCCGCGCTTTCCAGTGTGCCGATCCAGGCCTTCGGGTTGGTGATGGTGCCGTTGGCGGTGTCAAGGCTCTGGGTCTTGGAAGAGAGCTGCGACTGCACGTCCGCCAAGAGGATCTCCGCCTTCCGAGCTTCTTCTTTGATAACTTCCACCTCCTTGGCGCTCCCGGCAAGATCCTCCGTCAACTTGGCCACCTGCTAGTCGAGGTTAGTCTTGGCAGTGGACACGGCAGCCAGGTCGTTAGTAAGCTTCTTCAGTTGGGCGGCAGAGTCAATAGCAAGGGCATCCAGGGCAACACCATGCTTGTCTTCTAGTTCCTTGGTCCACTGGCATACAAGAGCCTCCAAATTGTCATCCTTGGCACGGAGAGTGGCTTCGAGCTTCTCCTCCTGGAGGGAGATCTCTTGCTCTCTGGCGTCCAGGGATGCTTTGCGGTCCGCCAAGCGCGCCTCGCAGGCCATGACATCTTCCCTTGTTATCAGGAGCATCTCTTGCTGCCTCAGGAGCACCTTGAACTGCTTGTCGTGCCATTCGCGCAGCTCCAAGCATTTATCTTCCAGCTTCTGGTCCACCCTGCTGGCGGACTCGCGCCACTCCTTGAGCTCCTGCCACTTCTGGTTGTGCCAGGCCTGCATCTCCGTCATGCCCGCCACCATGGACTCCATGAAGGACAAATCCATTGTGACGGTGGTTGAGTCATCAACCTCTCCAGATCCCAGCTATAGTGGTGCCTGGAGGCGCTGAAGCTCTTCATTGAGCTCCACGTCCATCGTCGAAGATGGGCCAGGGCTCCAGTTCCAGGTAGCGACAACACCATGGCCAGCGTGTTTGAGGAGGGTGGCGGAGTCTCAGTGACGATCCCAGAGGAGGGGAGTGGATCCATGGTTTGGAGGGGAATTTTCACCTCGACAACCACTTCCTCTACCAGGGTGTCCTTCGAAGAGTGCTCCACCACTGCCAAAGGATCCTGGGCATTCCCGGCAGCAAGGTCCCGTTCCTCAGTAGTAGCAATCTCTACGGCCTCATCTACGGCAGCCCTTCTTATATCAGCCACCACCTCAAGCAGCTCTGATTCCTCGGCTTGGGGGCTGTATATGAAAAGGTCGGCGAACAATAAAGAAATGGAAGTTCTAAGAAAATGGGAAAATAAGGAGAAGCAATCAGAGTAGAAAAGGAAAAGGGAATAAGTAGAGTACCTGGCGAAGTTTGTCGGGCGGGGATCTCAGTTTCCCTGGCAACGTCTATTGTCGGGCCATGAACTTTGCCCTCTACCGTGGTAGTCACGGTAGCCTCCTGTGCGACCTCATCCACGAAAGGTTCCGTGGGGGTCCTCTTGGCTCGAGTGGCGGGGGAAGCATGCCCCTCAGGGAGGGGCTCGCCCTGCGTTGCCTCACCTCCCCCTTCGGCCGAGGGAGCAGGGAAGCCATCTCCATCACCTCCGACGGGTGGGACCACGTCCCCGTTCCCAGGCTGATGGCTGGACTGGGGGCTCGGCACGGGGTCCTCTGCGTCACACCCCGCAAAGACCGGGCTCTCCGCGCCCCTCAATGACCCAAGATGGTGGAGCTTCTTCTATGGGCGGTAAATGAGGGCTTCCGTGTCCTCCTCCACTTCCCTGCCAGCAACAGCAAAAGAAAGGTCAGTCAGTGAAGGTAGTCAAGCATATCGAAGATGTTTACGAATAGCAGGGGAAATCTTCCTTACTCCTCTTCAATAAGCATGGAGTTCAAGTTGAACTCCATGGGAGGTGAGGACTCCCTTCCTCTCTTTGGAGGCGGAGGGTGTCGGTGTCAAAACCGGCAGATCTCGGGTAGGGGGTCCCGAACTGTGCGTCTAAGGCGGATGGTAACAGGAGGCAGGGGACACGATGTTTACCCAGGTTCGGGCCCTCTTGATGGAGGTAATACCCTACGTCCTGCTTGATTGTTCTTGATGATATGAGTATTACAAGAGTTGATCTACCACGAGATCGTAGAGGCTAAACCCTAGAAGCTAGCCTATGGTATGATTGTACGTATATATCTATCGACTAGCCTGGCCTCGGTTTATATAATGCACCAGAGGCCTAGGATAACAAGAGTCCTAGCCGAATACGCCGGTGGAGAGAAGTCCTTGTCTTTATCGCCAAGTCTTGTGGAATCTTCCTTGTATGCGGCAGCTGTCCAAACTGGCCCATGAGTATACGGCCATGGGGGTCCTCGGCCCAATCTAACAAATCGGGAGATGACGTGGTGAATACCCCTAGTCCAGGACACCGTCAGTAGCCCCCTGAACCGGTCTTCAAGTTAGGGACGCTCCTCGATTCTTGCGAATTGTTCTTCATCTTCGGTCGTCGGTCTTGAAAACTGGTTCAACTAATCTTCTCATCTTCGATCTTGAGGATCGCCGAAGTGCATCCGAAGAGTTTACACGTCGGGTATCCGAGGAGCCCCTTTAAGTTTCCGGCCTTTATCAATGCCTTGTTATTTTTATGCCACACCTTGGGTTTTGAAGTTGTTCCCGGGCGGCAGCGTCCTCTTGCGTCTGAGCTCCAACGCCGGACTGCATCCGAGGTATCTTTTGCAGCCGAGCACCAACGCCGGACCGCTTTCCAAGCTCCAATGCCGGAATGTATCCGAGCTCCAACGCCGGACTATGTCCAAACTCCAACGCCGGACTGTATCCGGGCTCCAACGCCAGACTATATCCGAGGTGTCATATCACCTTGGTTCAAAAAAGTTGAAGGAGTTTAGCCGAGCTTAATGCTGGAAATGCCCTCTATGGAGCCAGCCACTAGCGCCCGAGCTTTATGCCGGACTGCTTCTGAGGTGGTGCACCACCCCGACTGTGGGCCGATTTTTTGTCAATATTTTTTATTGGTGCAATTTATTCTCCGCCGAGATATATAGCCAGTAGCCCTCAAGGTGTATATCGGTTTAAAACCTGAGATGCACTTGAAGGATGACGTAAGACCGCTGATCCCAGTAGCCGCTAAGACTCAGGTTGATTTGCAAAATCGGCCTGAGAATCAAGTCCTACCTCGGCAGAATACTTCGGAACACAAAAAGCAGTGTGCTCAGTCCTCGAGACTCAGGTTGGGTGCGGCCGACCAACCTGAGGATCATAATCTCCTCGGAAACTGTATTGTACTTCAAAATTTTCTGCATTGGATAGGCAATGCAGTAGCCCCCGAGACACTGGTCGGGTGCCAACACCAGATCAGGGGATCAATGTGCCCCTTTAATATTTGTAAATAATATGCCCGAAGCCCAGTAGCCCCCGAGCCTTAATGCGGGCACGGGTGGCCGAATTAAGGATCGATATCCATAGTAAAAGCACAAATTATGTGTAATGACTCTATGTATCCAAGTACTTTACGTCATTAATGCTCGGATCCGCATTGTACAAAACTTTGGTGACCGACCATCGGCTTCCACCTCCTCGGCCAGTAGCCGAGGAGTGTTTGTCCTACTTTATAAAACCTTTATGAGGGCAAAGATTTACGACAAACAAGGCAATCTGGCCATACAGTTTTATAAACAAAGGTACGCAGAGAGATATGTTATATTACTGTTTAACATAAGAAATGTCTTCCAAAGAAAATAGTCCTGCTATTGGTTCCTTTCTTTGGGTTATCATGCTAAGCATGGTCATGAAACCTCAGCTCTAATGTAAGAGCAAAATATTAAGGACTTAGTTTGGGAGGCCAGTTACTAGCCCCGGTAGTGTTCGGCGACAGTCGGGGTCAAGCCGTAAACACTTCGGCAAATGTTATGAATGGCCCATCATTTAACACAGTCATCGGATCGCTGACCAGTTTACGCTTATTGTGACAGTCAGTTTTTGGCTTTCTCCACTGAGGTGCTTAACCATGTGAGCTGGAAGCACAATCGCAGTGGTTCTCCCTTTGCACACCTAGCCGGACAAAGCAGAACGTAGGAGGCAAGCGCAGGAGCCGGGCAACCCAACTATTGACCTAAGACACAATTCGAAACCGATGCATATATAGCAATATCCGAGAATGTTTTTGCCGAATCTCTAAAGGTGTCTGGCGTTGCACTGCGAGACTTGTGCTAAAAACACACAAATAGTATGAAAGTGCCATAAGCTTGGAAAACCAAGAAAGGTCAGTAAAAACTTGACGTCCGAACAAGATCAAGTGTCCGGTGCCAATCCGAAAATTGGACTGTAGAAAAAAAAGTGCTTATGTCATGCTTTAACATGACACATCCAATCTCAAGACTTCAAGCGGGTCAGCCTACGGCTTCAACCTCCTATCCCGAAGGCGGAGTACTTCTCATTAGGCCAGTTTAGCAAACTAAACTCTATCGGCTTTGAGAGAGAAATTAGGCTCCCCGACTAGTGACCACACACTCGTGTCAAAAAAAGGAGTGATAAATAATAATAATAAAAACTTTGCAACGACTAAGAAGAAGAACACTTACTATAAAATGGCTTATATAAATTTTAAGAGCCCCCAAGTGACTTGGGTAAAAGAATTTTATGTATAATGATTGTATGTACCGAAGTAATTATATCATATCTGTGTTACCCGAACTTTAAACGCGTCTTAACCGACCGTCGGCTTCTCCCTCTTCGGCCAAGGGCCGAAAAGTGTCATCTACTCCACCTGCCAAGAGTATCGACGATGTTTCCGATAACCAGGCAATCAGGCCATAAGGCTGAGAAAGCGCGCTCAGGGAACTTATGCTATATTACAGACGAAGTGTAAGAAGCATCTTCGAAGAAAATAGTACCCCCACCAATACCTTTCTTCGGTGCTCATTATTACTATGAGACTTGTGCAATAGATTTTTTGTACTCATGAGTTCCGTTGTGTGCCGACCATGATTGAAAAAAATAAGAGCGCTAGCTTTCGGCTTCACCCAGTCTGAGGTCAGAGCTCGGATGACTCGATCGTGACAATCGTAGAGGTGCTCCCTTTACTCCCTAGACGAACAATCGGGAACATAGGGGTAAGCACAGGAGCGAGGCAACCCAGCTTGCAAATCGCTTAAGTCAATATGGTGCATATTGTGGCGTAATACACGAACAAGGAACGAAGTCGTATAAGTATAATCATATGCAAGAGGAAAAGCTTCATAAAGGAAGCCCCCAAGTAAACGGGGTATTTGAATTTGTGTGTCACAAACAAAGTTTTGACAAGGAAATTTTTTACAAGCAACTTTTTCCCAAAAAGGTATAATGCTTGGTCGAACCGAACACAAGTTAAAAAATTTAAAACTTTGAGCATGAAGGCAACTTAGTTGGTTAATGTGTTCGGTATTGATGACACGGTCCGAGCTTGATGCGGGACAAGGTTCCATCCCCCAAGCCGGTCCCAAGGTGGCGGAGCAAAGAGCTCGGCACTCCAAAGTGGTGACATAGCACGATCAATGCAGGCCGACAGAGTGATGCCGAAGTCCCCGGCATGGGGTAATGAAGTGTTGACGAAGCCCCCCGTCTAGCCGAGGTGGCGTGGTATGTCAGTACACCGAGTTGATGATACTGCCCAACCCAGATCATTTTCCTGTGCACAAAAAATGGTGCAAACCAGAGATAATAGTATATAAAAAATCGTTGCATAATAAATAATTTATGCAGAGTGAGCAATAAAAGAAATATGGCCTGACGCTGAAGTCAATGTCAATGCCGGGCGTCGGCGTGATGCGGTAAAGGCGTGGCAAAGCCTGAATTCACAGGTCGATCCGAGTTCCAAATGCGGCGTCCGCCGGACTATATACGGAAACTGACCGAACCACCATGCGACCTCGTTAATGTGGCCACCATTTGATAGACCTGCGTACATATGATGGACAAACCAGAGTAATAATTCCTTGGGAAAATGAACCCAAACAAGCAAAAAATATTAGGATTACTAGCACCTGGTTTATTTGCTGTAGCAATTCGAAGAAAGGTGATTCCCAAAAGTGGGACTCGATTCGCACACCCATTGCCTGATGGGCGATAAAGTGATGGCCTGGTAATGCTGGCAAAGGTTGGCTTGCCGAGGCGAAGCCCTCGGTCCAGCTAATGTGACGAAGTTGGTCAGCTGGTGACGCCGAAGTCACCAGAGTATGTTGATGAAGAAATAGCCAAGTCCCCGGTCTAGCCGAGGTGATGGAGCAGGCCAGTGAGGAGTTGTTGTAGCTGCCTGTCAGCCGAGGTGTTGAAGTAGTTTGGCGTGATGGACATTGGCTCGAAGAAGCAACAGTGCGGCCATGCCGACCAAGGTCGTAACTTGTGACGCGGCCAATGCTGGTCTGATGAAGTGACCATGCGGCGATGCCGGTGTGCCTGCTTCGTGTAATCCGTAGGGCGGCGATGTTGAAGATGATTTATCCTTGTTGATTCCGAACTCTTGTTCGCTCGCCGAGATGATGATCCGAAGAAGTTGAGCTCGGCTCAAAAGGCGACGACGTGTCTAGCGCAGGTCGGTAGTCGTGGAGCAGTATTGTCGGACTGGTTTGACCCCAACATGATAGTGAAGATTACCTCAGAGGAGGCTTAAAATTTTATGGGCACGTGTTTAAAAACAACGCACAATATCCTAGGAGAAAATTCCTTTAAGAAGGTTGTCCCATATCACGTTCATAAAGAAACATGAATTCGGGTTGGATCCATATTCGCGCAGAAAACAGACCTGAAAAGTGATGCACTGTTCGAAAGGTTCCCGGAGTTTGGACAGTCGAATCGAGCTGAAATTTTGAGGGGTGTTAGATATAGGAATTCCGCAGCCGATCAACGGTTGGATCTTCCAAAGAACGTCCGAGCTAAGTGCTGGAGACCACGCCCTAAACTCGTCCAGATTCCCGTCCAGATTTTACAAGTCTCCGGTATATCGTAGATTGCCGGAGATTCCACCATCGGAACTTGACAAAATTTTGCATGGTTGTTGTAGACTCAATTCCGCACAATTCCACCAAAGGGATCGTCAAAGCGACGCTCTAAGAGGTGGTGGCAGTAGATACAAGTTTGTTGTTCGGAAAAATAGCACGGTCGCCCGAGGGCAATGTTGACGTTGAGCCCCCGAGCTCCATGGGCGATTCGTCCATGATCTTGATAGAGATCGGAGTTGGTGTTGATGAAGGCCCTCGTCCGAACATGATGATCAGAGATGGAGCACGGTCCTCAGTCGAGCCAAGGTGACTAGTCGAGCCGGTGACGAAGATGTCGGCATCGTAGTTGACCTGCAGACGAGCCATCGATCCTTTTGCCGATCACACAGTAGAACTCTCAATGAAAGCACCAATGTCGGTGTCAAAACCGGCGGATCTCGGGTAGGGGGTCCCGAACTGTGCGTCTAAGGCGGATGGTAATAGGAGGCAGGGGACACGATGTTTACCCAGGTTCGGGCCCTCTTGATGGAGGTAATACCCTACGTCCTGATTGATTGTTCTTGATGATATGAGTATTACAAGAGTTGATCTACCACGAGATCATAGAGGCTAAACCCTAGAAGCTAGCCTATGGTATGATTGTATGTATATATCTATCGACTAGCCTGGCCTCGGTTTATATAATGCACCAGAGGCCTAGGATAACAAGAGTCCTAGCCGAATACGCCGGTGGGGAGAAGTCCTTGTCTTGATCGCCAAGTCTTGTGGAATCTTCCTTGTATGCGGCAGATGTCCGAACTGGCCCATGAGTATACGGCTATGGGGGTCCTCGGCCCAATCTAACAGATCGGGAGATGACGTGGTAAATACCCCCTAGTCCAGGACACCGTCAGAGGGGCAGAACTCCTCGGCAGCTTTGGTGCCCGGCGTGGTGCCGAGGGCTTCGAGGAGGATGAGTTCTGAGAGGAGCTCGAGCCAGAGTGGGAGCTGGACTCCACTTCCATGTCTGCTGATTGTTTGGCGGAGGAAGCTTTGGTTCGAGTAAGGCGGGGAGATCGGCGACATGCCACCTCAACCTTGGTGACTTTAGTGGTGGTCTTCTTCACCCTCTTAGCGGTTGGCGCTGGATTGGAGGCCACCGCCCCTCGGTTGGTGGCGCGCCTTCGGGTGCGCTGGTCCAAAACTGGCTCGGGGGCTTGAGGCCCGGCCGCAAGCCACTCCTCGTCAAGCTATGCTACCTTGCCTATCTCCTCCTCCTCCTGAAGCTTCGCTGCTGCTGTGGCCAAGGCGTCGAGCCCGGCAAGGTTATCCCTGACAGGGATATCCCCGGCAAGCTCTTCCTCGGCAGCTCCTTCCGTGGCTTGCACTTCACTTCCACCATGAGAGGAGCTCTCATCCTCGGCTTTTCCCTTGCCCTTCCCAGCGTTCCTGGCCCTCTTCGTCTCCGCATGGCGGGTAGCCTTGTCCTCTTCGACCCTCTTCAAGACATACGCCACCTCCATAGAGGAGGTGCGTTTGTACATCCCAGTCTCAGCCCTGGTGGCCTTCTCCACCAGGGTGTTCAACCACTGGATCTCTTCATCAAGGAAGGGCAATCGCCAATCACCCACCACTCCATGGGCGTTGCAATCCGGCATCCATTTCATTATCTGGTCCCGGGCCAAATTGATGTTCATAGGGATGACAGTTGTCGGGAGCTTGAACATCTCAAAGTGGCCAAACAATTGGTCACATAACCAGGCATGGCCATAAACTGACAATTTGTTGGCCAATCCTAGCAGCAAACTTATCTTGTCCGCAGCATCACCGTACAACCAGGCCGGTCTGTCCCTCTCCTCCAGCGGCGAGATGCTGCGGAGAAGAAAATCTGCCCCCGCATGCTCAACGGTTAGCCCGGCAACCTTCAAACTGGTGATCATGTTGATTGCCGGGCGTAACCTATCTTCTATGAGGCCTTTAGCGCTCCATTCCTTGCCGCGCTCAACACATTTCTTCCACGCTTCACAAAATTCAGGGGCTTCCTCATCTTGAATCCGGCACCAAACCCCTCTCCACTCATCCCACCTCTCACGCTGCTTCCCTGTGATATAATCCGAGATCTTCCTCGCCACCCGCGGCACCCAGCTAATGTTCCCAGAGCGGTGACCTTTGTTCTCCACCCGCGGGATGAAATAATGTCGGAACAGATCTGATGACCCACAAGTATAGGGGATCTATCGTACTCCTTTTGATAAGTAAGAGTGTCGAACCGAACGAGGAGCAGAAGGAAATGATAAGCGGTTTCCAGCAAGGTATTCTCTGCAAGTACTAAAATAAGTGGTAACAGATAGTTTTGTGATAGGATAATTTGTAACGAGCAACGAGTAACAAAAGTAAATAAAGTGCAGCAAGGTGGCCCAATCCTTTTTGGAGCAAAGTACAAGCCTGGACAAACTCTTATATAGAGAAAAGTGCTCTCGAGGACACATGGGAATATCATCAAGCTAGTTTTCATCACGCTCATATGATTCGCGTTCGGTACTTTGATAATTTGGTATGTGGGTGGACCGGTGCTTGGGTGTTGTCCTTACTTGGACAAGCATCCCACTTATGATTAACCTCTATTGCAAGCATCCGCAACTACAACAAAAGTATTAAGGTAAACCTAACCATAGCATGAAACATATGGATCCAAATCAGCCCCTTACGAAGCAACGTAAACTAGGGTTTAAGCTTCTGTCACTCTAGCAACCCATCATCTACTTATTACTTCCCAATGCCTTCCTCTAGGCCCAAATAATGGTGAAGTGTCATGTAGTCGACGTTCACATAACACCACTAGAGGAGAGACGACATACATCTCATCAAAATATCAAACGAATACCAAATTCACGTGACTACTAATAGCAAGACTTCTCCCATGTCCTCAGGAACAAAAGTAACTACTCACAAAGCATAAACATGTTCATAATCAGAGGGGTATTAATATGCATATAGGATCTGAACATATGATCTTCCACCAATTAAACCAACTAGCATCAACTACAAGGAGTAATTAACACTACTAGCAACCTACTAGTACCAATCCCGGACTTGAAGACACGGATTGGATACAAGAGATGAAGTAGGGTTTTGAGAGGAGATGGTGCTGATGAAGATGTTGATGGAGATTGCCCTCTCCCGATGAGAGGAGCGTTGGTGATGATGATGGCGATGATTTCCCCCTTCGGGAGGGAAGTTTCCCCGGCAGAACAGCTCCGCTAGAGCCCTAGATTGGTTCCGCCAAGGTTCCGCCTCCTGGCGGCGGAGTTTCGTCCGAGAAGAAGGCTTCTTATTTTTTCCCATTGAAAGACTTCATATAGGAGAAGATGGCCACCAGAGGGCCACTAGGGGGCCCACGAGGTAGGGGACACGCCCAGGGGGGTAGGGCGCGCGCCCCACCCTCGTGGGCAGGGTGTGGCCCCCCTGGTGAACTTCTTCCGCTGAGTATTTTTTATATATTCTAAAAATGTCTTCCGTGAAGTTTCAGGACTTTTGGAGCTGTGCAAAATAGGTCTCTAATATTTTCTCCTGTTCCAGCCCAGAATCCCAGCTGCCGGCATTCTCCCTCTTTATGCAAACCTTGTAGAATAAGAGAGAATAGGCATAAGTATTGTGACATAATGTGTAATAACAGCCCATAATGCAACAAATATCGATATAAAAGCATGATGCAAAATGGACGTATCAACTCCCCCAAGCTTAGACCTCGCTTGTCCTCAAGCGAAAGCCGAAATTGAAAAATATGTCCACATGTTTATAGATAGAGGTGTCGATAAAATAAAATACGTACATGAGGGCATCATGATCATTCTTAGAACAGCAACTTATATAATTCTTGTCATATAATCTCTTATGCTATATTAATAATTCAATCACAATTTCAAGTATGAATCGTAACTTCATTGACAACTAACAAACTATAATCTCAGTCATTGGAGCAATTGCAATTTATCATAACATGGGAAAGAGTCAACATATAAAAGCTTTTCAGCAAGTCCACATACTCAACTATCATATAGTCTTTCACAATTGTTGACACTCACACAATACTTATGCGTATGGAGTTTTAATCGGACACAGAGAAAGATAGGGGCTTATAGTTTTGCCTCCCAACATTTTACCTCTAGGGTAATGTCAACAATAATAGTTCATCAAAACTCACATCCAATTAGCCATATATACCAGGATCTTTCCAACATACTATGCTTGCCAAAGGATGAAATGTAAAAAGGAAGGGTGAAGATCACCATGACTCTTATGCAAGGTAGGAGATAAAAGTAAAAAATAGGCCCTTCACAGAGGGAAGCAAAGGTTGTCATGCGCTTTAATGGTTGGGTGCACAAAGTCTTAATGCAAGAGAACGTCACTTTATATTGCCACTTGTGATATGCACATTTATTATGCAGTATGTCACTTTTATTTCTTCCATATCACACGATCGTATAAAGCTTACTTTCTCCCACACTAATAAGTCATACAGATTTAGAGAGCAATTTTTATTGCTTGCACCGATGACAACTTACTTAGAGGATCTTACTCAATCCATAGGTAGGTATAGTGGACTCTCCTGATAAAACTGGTTTAAGGGTTTTTGGAAGCACAAGTAGTATCTCTACTTGGTGCGATGAATTTGGCTAGCATGAGAGGGAAAGGCAAGCTCAACCATGTTGGATGATCCATGATAATATAATTTATCTCAAATGTAAGAAAACATAATCCATTACGTTGTCTTCCTTGTCCAACATCAACTCTTTAGCATGTCATATTTTAATGAGTGCTCACAATCATAAAAGATGTCCAAGATAGTATACCTATATGTGAAGACCTCCACTACAAAAAAAAGACACATCCGTGACATTTTAGGCCGAACGAAATTTTTTTCTGTCATACATATGACACTTCTATGACGATAATTGTGACAAAACCTGGTATCATCATAGATGTGGTGGGCTACTACTTCTATGACAAAAAATCATGATAGAAATGGGCTTTTCGTCCTGGGTGGGCCGGAGATGCAACTGCATGACATTCTTTGGGCCGTCCATGACGGAAAAACCCGTGGTAGAAGCAAGGGGGAGGAAAATTTTGGGGAGTTCCCAGTTACGGTGGGAGGTCGGGGGCCGAGCGATGCGCGTTTCTCTCGTACATGTACGCGCGTGTGTGTGAGGCCTTGGCTCTAACTGAACCCGAGCGAGGCGTTGGGCTCTAACTGAACCCGAGCGATTGCACTGCAGGCTACGCGTTACTGAACCTGAGTGATTGATCGATGGATGTTAACTGAACCCGATCGAGCCATTCCTTCTCTATTGCTGCTAACTGAAGCCGATCGATGCTGCCTCTGGGATGAACAGCGAGCGTTGCGAGGGGGGGTTGGATGAACAGTGAGCGGCGGCGTTGCCTCTAGATGAACAGGACCCCGTGGTGTGGTGGAGGGCTGGATGAACAGTAGACGATGGAGGGGTGCCCGTGGAGGGGTGGTTGAACAGGACCCCGTGATGTGGAGGGCTGGATGAACAATAGACGGTGGAGGGGTGGTTGAACACTAGCCGGTGGAGTAGCGCGCGGTGGAGGCTAGATGAACAGGAGCCCGTGGAGGCTGGAGGAGGTCGACGGTGGAGATGAACAGTATCCCGTGGAGTCCCGTTTTGCGGTACGCCACACCCCTCCTGATGAACAGGACCCCTGTTTCGACCATAGGAGGTCCGTTTCCTCCGTTTTGCGGTACGCCAGACCCCTCCCAATGAACAGGATCCCGTTTCGAACGTGGCCGGTCGAACACAAGGCTGTTTCCTCCATTTTGCGGTACGCCAGGCCTCGTTTCCATCGCCTATTCCGTCCAAGCCCTCCCAATGAACACGGCCACACATTTCGTTCCGACCCAGCCAGTTGGCTCCCATGCGTTTCGTTGCCTCCCGATGAACACGACGCATTCCATTGCCTCCCCATGAACACGACGCATTTCGTTGCCTCCCCATGAACACGACGACGATGTTGTTTCTCCGTTCCGACCCAGCCAAGTACACGAGCCCTGGCCGTACGTATGCGCGAGTAGGCGTTCGAGACCCTGCCCGTATGTACACATACGTGGCCATATTTTCTTTCTTGCACCCTGGCCATTGTATGTATGTGTACATGCTACGTGCGCGCCTGTACTACGACACGTCGCGCCTCTACATCGACAAGTATGTACGTACACGTTCGCGACCATAATGACAACGCTACGTACGCTTCGACCAGGTGGGTCCCGACTGTTAGGCACTTCCTTGCCTGCGAAGATGTAGCTGGTGTGTCCCAGCAGTCAGGGGGGCGAATCATTTTGTTTTTTTTTTGCCCGGACGCACTTCCTTGCATGCGAAGGTGTAGCTGCTGGGTCCCAGCAGTCAGGGGGGCAAATC
>NC_041390.1:425464385-425485179 GCF_002162155.2 Triticum dicoccoides | reverse complement strand
GTCGGGGGGCGAATCATTTTTTTCGGACGCACTTCCTTGCGTGCGAAGATGTAGCTGGTGGGTCCCAGCAGTCACGGGGGCGAATCGTTTTTTTCAGACGCACTTCCTTGCGTGCGAAGATGTAGCTCGTGGGTCCCAGCAGTCAGGGGGCAAATCATTTTTTTCGCGAAATACGGTGGCCCATCCGGTGGGTTCCCGCTGTCAGGTGGAGGAATAATTATTTTGCGCGTAATAAGGAGGTACTTCCTTGCGGCTTCCGTGGACCCAACTGTCGGCCTCTCCACGTACAGTCCATGTCCGATGGAAGTCATTCCTTGACCATGCCGCGCTGAGAGCACCAGGGCGGTGGACGACAGCAAGGCCTAGGAAGGGGATGACGCAGAGCCGGGGAAGACGCGGCAGTGGATGCACACGCGGAGAGGAGTACGAGGGTTCACTGGTTCGGCTGCGCTGCCATCGCTGCAGAATAATAGGGGGTGTGGGTGAGTGGAGGGATGGCCTGGCCAGCGGTGGGAGTAGTAGGGGCAGTGAGGCCTCCGCGGCAGCATAGCCGGCCACGGGAGGCAGGAGCAGGTGGCACGACCGGCGCTGCTTTGGGCGGCTGGAGCAAGAAGACCAGAGGTTGAAGAAGCACGACGGCCGTTGGATGGACATCGTACGGTCATTGTAGCTAGAATCGTTTATATTGACTAAGTTGACAAAGCCCTTGGTATGTCAACTTAGTAGGCCCACAGGTCAGCTTCCAAAATGGTGCGCCCCAGATGTCAGGGGGAGGAATCAGTTTTTGGGCGGGTGAAGCTAGAATATCCGAGATTGAAGAAGAAGCACGGCATCCGTTGGATGGACATCCAACGGCCACTGCTGCTAGAACTGTGTGTTGACTATAAGTTGACAAAGCCTTGCATACGCGTCAACTCTGTTTTTTTTAGGGGACGCATCAACTTAGTAAGGCCAGAAGTGTGTGGCAGAGAACTTATAGCCCATTTGAGATTTGTAAAAATGTGTAGCCCATTTTTGAATTCTAATGGAATTTACTACAGCCCATTTACAGTTTGTTAAAAGTACAGGCCATTTCAACCAACCGTTCAAAACAGAATTCAATAAAATTTCCCACATTTTGATGGGATCCGAAATATTTTTATCCCGAAATTTCTAGTCATATTAAATACAATTTCAATATAAATTTATATTACGTAAAAATCCAATGAAACATTGCGCTCGCAACAATTAATGAAATTAAAATTTTCAATATCCAAAAATAATATTTTATAAAGTAATCACGTGTTTGGTGCATTTTTTATAGTTACTGCCCAGTTTTTATAATTACATCCCATTTATTATTTCTTAAAGCCCATTTTCTTGTTAAGCCTAATGCATCCCTCCTAGGAAAGATTTGCAGCCCAGCGGGGCGGAGAATAACAACTTGACCTTGCCTGGGTATTCCTAAAAAAAGTATAGTTGGGCTAGCCATTTTCAGCTTGAAAAAAATTAATATCTGGGCGGGATATCTGGCCTGGGCTAGACGGGCCACAGCCCGCCCAGTTAATACCTGCAGCGATGTTTTTGTTGTTGTTCAGAGGAGAAAAATTAATATCTAGGCTAAACATCGAAAAACTCTGCAGTGCTCACACCTCAAAAACACAAATACTGCTCGAGCTGCTTGGTCCCAGCTGTCGGCCGATTCTTGTGCAATTCTCTCATTTATTGACTACTCTCTCAATTCAAAAATCTCACCAACCAAGGTAGATGATGAGTGGTGGAATATTTTTTGTACTTTGCAAAAGCACCCAATTAATGCTCTTATTTTCCTCAAAAAATTACGTTTATGAATGCATTAATTGCAATGCATGCATGCATAAAGTGCATGCATTGGTCAGTTTTCTCTTAATACTTGTATGCAATGATTTAATGCACCTTGAAGTCTGAACATGTGATGGGGAACAACCAAATTGAGCCTTATAAAATGGAAAAACTAAAATTTTGAGATAAGCCCTATAAACCGGAAAGGAGGGAGTACTACATAGGTTGACAATGGTGTGGGACCGTGATGTCAGGAAACCAGGAGGAAGCAAAATAAATTATAGTTATATATATATAATAAGGAGGCACTTGCGTACGTGAGGCTATGGACCTGGTGGGTCCCAATTGTCATCCTCTCCAAGTAAATTCATCTCCTCGCCCGCCCGCGCTTTTCGCCCAAAACAGTCAGCGCCGCCCTCCCCGCTTCCCGATGCAGGAGATTGCTCCGCCTTCAAACGACACAAGTGTCGTCCGTCCGTCCATCTACTGCCCACATTAATGATACGCAATTGCTGAGGTGGCTACTCCGGCGCCATACGTATATCCCTCCGCCTGCCCACCATTGCTATATAAACTACTGCCCCGGCCATAGCCGCAGTCATCCACATCCGTTCCCTTTCTCCTGTCCACACCACTACTGCCCACCATGGCTTCCTCGCGCTCCAGCGCTCTTCGGGACGGGCGGACGACGGACCACAAGGAGATGGTAGCCATTGCTGCCGACCGGCTGGCCGGCAGGAAGCCGGAGGATGACGACGTCCCAATGGAGAACATGGCAGTCGACGATCCGGCGCCAACCCCCTCCTCCGCGCCATCCTCGCCGGTGCATTGCACCATGACCATCGGCGAGGCCCGTGCCCAATATATGGACAGGGTGAGGCTGATGCACGAGGAGCAGTTCCGGGAGGCGCAGGCCGACACCGCCTACAACCACCATCTCCTCGAGGAGCACCTGCAGGCGGAGGAGCAGATCGCCGCGGAGCGGGCTGATAACCCACAACTATAGGGGATCGCAACAGCTTTCGAGGGTAGAGTATTCACCCCAAATTTATTGATTCAACACAAGGGGAGCCAAAGAATATTCTCAAGTATTAGCAGTTGAGTTGTTAATTCAACCACACCTGGAAACTTAGTATCTGCAACAAAGTGTTTAGTAGCAAAGTAATATGATAGTGGTGGTAGCGGCAACAAAAGTAAAGACAACAAAAGTAATGTTTTTGGTATTTTGTAGTGATTGTAACAGTAGTAGCGGGAAAGTAAATAAGCGTAAACCAGTATATGGAAAACTCGTAGGCACCTGATCAGTGATGGATAATTATGCCGGATGCGGTTCATCATGTAACATTCATAACATAGGGTGACACAGAACTAGCTCCAATTCATCAATGTAATGTAGGCATGTATTCCGTATGTAGTCATACGTGCTTATGGAAAAGAACTTGCATGACATCTTTTGTCCTACCCTCCCGTGGCAGCGGGGTCCTATTGGAAACTAAGGGATATTAAGGTCTCCTTTTAATAGAGAACCGGAACAAAGCATTAGCACATAGTGAATACATGAACTCCTCAAACTATGGTCATCACCGGGAGTGGTCCCGATTATTGTCACTTCGGGGTTGCCGGATCATAACACATAGTAGGTGACTATAGACTTGTAAGATAGGATCAAGAACTCACATATATTCATGAAAACATAATAGGTTCAGATCTGAAATCATGGCACTCGGGCCCTAATGACAAGCATTAAGCATAGCAAAGTCATAGCAGCATCAATCTCAGAACATAATGGATACTAGGGATCAAACCCTAACAAAACTAACTCAATTACATGATAAATCTCATCCAACCCATCATCGTCCAGCAAGCCTACAATGGAATTACTCACGCACGGCGGTGAGCATCATGAAATTGGTGATGGAGGATGGTTGATGATGATGACGGCGATGAATCCCCCTCTTCGGAGCCCCAAACGGACTCCAGATCAGCCCTCTCGAGAGGTTTTAGGGCTTGGCAGCGGCTCCGTATCGTAAAATGCGATGATTTCTTCTCTCTGATTTTTTTCTCTCCGAAAGCAAATATATAGAGTTGGAGTTGGCGTCGGAGGGCATCCAGGGGGGCCACGAGGTAGGGGGCGCGCCCTAGGGGGCACCCCCCACCCTCGTGAGAAGGGTGTGGGCCCCCTGGTCTTCATCTTTGGCGGGGATTTTTTATTGTTTTTTCTAAGATGTTCCATGGAGTTTAAGGTCATTCCGAGAATATTTGTTTTCTGCACATAAAACAACACCATGGCGATTCTGCTGAAAATAGCGTCAGTCCGGGTTAGTTCCATTCAAATCATACAAGTTAGAGTCCAAAACAAGGGCAAAAGTGTTTGGAAAAGTAGATACGACGGAGACGTATCAACTCCCCCAAGCTTAAACCCTTGCTTGTCCTCAAGCAATTCAGTTGACAAACTGAAAGAAAGAAAGAAAAACTTTTACAAACTCTGCTTGCTCTTGTTGTTGTAACTATGTCAAGCCAGCATTCAAGTTTTTAGCATAGATCATAACTAACCACATTTGCAATAATTCTCAGGTGTCATGATTACTCATATCAATAGCATAATCAACTAGCAAGTCATAATAATAAATCTCGGATGACAACACTTTCTCAAAACAATCATAATATGATATAACAAGATGGTATCTCGCTAGCCCTTTCTGAGACCGCAAAACATAAATGTAGAGCACCTTTAAAGATTAAGGACTGACTAGACATTATAATTCATGGTAAAAGAGATCCAATCATAGTGATACCCAATATAAATTAACAGTGATGAATGCAAATGACGGCTGTGCTCTCCAGCTAGTGCTTTTTAATAAGAGGGTGATGACTCAACATAAAAGTAAATGGATAGGCCCTTCGCAGAGGGAAGCAGGGATTTGTAGAGGTGCCAGAGCTCAGTTTTGAAATAGAGATAAATTGTATTTTGAGCGGTATACTTTCATTGTCAACGTAACAACTAAGAGATGGTGATATCTTCCATGCTAAACACATTATAGGCGGTTCCCAAACAGAATGGTAAAGTTTATATTCCCCCTCCACCAACAAGCATCAATCCATGGCTTGCTCGAAACAACGAGTGCCTCCAACATACATCAGGTCCCAGGGGGGGTTTTGTTTGCAATTAATTTTGATTTAGTTTGCATAAAGCATGGGACTGGGCATCCCGGTGACCAGCCATTTTCTCGTGAGTGAGGAGCGGAGGCCACTCCTCTTGAGAATAACCCGCCTAACACGGAAGACAAGGACAACCTTGGTTGATACATGAGCTATTCGAGCATACAAAACAGAATGTTTATTTGAAGGTTTAGAGTTTGGCACATACAAATTTACTTGGAACGGCAGGTAGATACCGCATATAGGAAGGTATAGTGGACTCATCTGGAATAACTTTGGGGTTTAAGGGATTGGATGCACAAGCAGTGTTCCCGCTTAGTACAAGTGAAGGCTAGCAAAAGACTGGGAAGCGACCAACTAGAGAGCGACAACAGCCATGTACATGCATTAAAATTAATAAACATTGGATGCAAGCATGAGTAGGATATAATCCACCATGAACATAAATATCGTGAAGGCTATGTTGATATGTTTCAACTACATGCGTGGACATGTGCCAAGTCAAGTCACTTAAATCATCCAAAGGAGGATACCACCCCATCATACCACATCATAATCATCTCAATAGCATGTTGGCACACAAGGTAAACCATTATAACTCATAGCTAATCAAGCATGGCACAAGCAACTATGATCTCTAATTGTCATTGCAAACATGTTTATTCATAATAAGCTGAATCAAGAACGAGGGACTCATCATATTTACAAAAACAAAAGAGGTCGAGTTCATACCAGCTTTTCTCATCTCAGTCAGTCCATCATATATCATCATAATTGCCTTTCACTTGCACGACCGAACGGTGTGGATAATAATAAGAGTGTACGTGCATTGGACTAAGCTGGAATCTGCGAGCATTCAATAAATAGGAGAAGACAAGGCAATATGGGCTCTGGGTAAAATCAACAATAATGCATATAAGAGCCACTTCAACCATTTAATTATGGTCTTCTCCTACTGACCCCCAAATAAAAGAAAAGAAATAAAACTATTTACACGGGAAAGCTCCCAACAAGCAAAAGAAGAACGGGAAATATTTTTGGGTTTTCTTTTTAATTGTTACTACTACAGCAGAAAAATAAACTACTACTAATTTTTTTTGTTTTTCTTAAGGTTTAACAAACACACAAGAAGAAAGCAGGATAAAGAAAATAAACTAGCATGGATATTACAGTGAAAAAGTATGAGCACCGACATCTAGCAATGAGTGTGTGTGAGCATAAATGTAATGTCGGTGAGAAATACGTACTCCCCCAAGCTTAGGCTTTTGGCCTAAGTTGGTCTATGGCCACGGCTGGCCTGGCGGATATCCATAATAGTTGTTGGGGTCGTATTGTGATGAGGAGGAATAGTTGGGATCATACTGTGATGAAGAAGAAGACTCTGACTGCCACTGGCTGACAGTCATCTCTGGATCCCAAGAATAAACAGATTGTCGTGGAGGCTCATCTTGTGGTTCCTGTTCCGGGGCTGGTGCAGGATTCTTGTAAGCTTGGACGGCAGCCCACGTAACGAGGTCTGGTCCTACAAAATTAAACAAAGAAGGAGCAGGCAGGATAATAGTCTCAGGATGATGTTTGTTAAAGAACAATTTATATTTAAGCTCTCCTGCCCTATTCTTAACAATAAAATCATGTGCCACCATACTTTTATGATATATATAAACACGGGGCAGCACTTTTTCTTCCTTCTCAGCATGCCTAATAGGAATGTTAAAATGTGCAGCTAGGCGTGTGGCATAGACGCCTCCAAAGATGGGACCCTTAGTACGGTTCATACTTAACTATCTAGCAATAATACCGCCCATACTAAAAGTGTTATCACTGTATAAACCGTGGTGTAGAATAATTATATCAGGGATACTAAGGTTTCCACTATTTCCGCGTCCAATTAAACAACGACTAGCAAATAATGCAAAGTAACGTAAAACAGGAAAATGTATGCTAGTGATTCGTGCATCGGAAACCTTTCTAGTTTCTCCTATAGTGATAGTATCAATAAACCCAGCCACATCATCATCATGTGGTTCTTCTGTCTTGCCCTCAAAAGGGATTAAACAAATCCGACAGAAATCATAAAGTGACATCTCCTTATGCTCATCATATAAATGAAACTCCACCGTAGGTGGTGAGTTCCTAGAATGAAAATGAAAGTTTTGCACAAAAGTATTTGTGAGTAAGAGATACTGATCACATTGGTCGTGGAGGAAAGCGGTGAGGCCTGCATTGTGAGCCAATTCATGAAAATCTTCATAGATATCGGCTGCTCTCAAGAAATCTTCAGAAGGCCATTCACACGCCCGAATCTCTGCGGTGCGCGGCAAATTATACTTAGGCTTCGGTGCCTTTTCCTTTGAGCTTTGGCTCGACGAGCCCCTCAAAAATCTCCGCATTATTTTTCTGAAACAATCTGAAATTTTTAGTAACTTCAAACAAAAGTGAACCAACTTCAATAATATTGATAGCAACTACTCCTACAGGTGCCTAGAGCCTATATCAAGCATTAGAACTACTTGGAACCATATAAATTTGACATGCAAGCTCAAGAACATGGTCACCTATGCAGCACAAATTTGCAAAGAATAAAGCACTAGAACAAAAACTAATTGGGCCAATGGAGGAGTCACATACCAAGGAACAATCTCCCCAAGCAGTTTTGCGAGAGGTGCTTTGAGCAAGGAGATCGAAAATCACAGCAAAAGTGGCTGGAACTCGTGCTTGAGTTGGTTTTTCGGGTTTGTGTGAGATAGAGGAAGAAGATGGGTGCTGGGATAAGTGGAGGAGGGCCACCATGGGCCCACGAGGCAGGGGGGCGCGCCCACCACCCTCGTGGCCAGGTGGCAGCTCCTCCCGCGGTAATTTTTGCACAGTAAATCCTCAAATATTCCTGAAAAAATCATATTAAATTGGCATGTAATTCTGAGGACTTTTATTTTCGGGATATTTTTATATTGCATAGATAAGTCAGGAAACAGACAGAAAATACTAATTTTACTTTATTTAATATAAATAACAGAAAGTAAAAGTGGGGTACAGAAGTTTGTGCTTCTAGTTTCATCCATCTCATGCTCATAAAAAAGAATCCACTAACAAGGTTGATCAAGTCTTGTTAACAAACTCATTCTGATAATCATGAAACCGGAGAAATTTCGAATAACACTAAGTTACCTCAACAGGGATATGCACATCCCCAATAATAAGAATATCATATTTCTTCTTGACAGTAGGAAGAGGAAATTCAAAACCTCCAAATATAATCGATGGAATTTTTCCAATAGAGTTGATACTATGAACTTGAGGTTGTTTCCTCGGAAAGTGTACCATATGCTCATTACCATTAACATGAAAAGTGACATTGCCTTTGTTGCAACCAATAACAGCCCCTGCAGTATTAAGAAAAGGTCTTCCAAGAATAATAGACATACTATCATCCTCGGGAATATCAAGTATAACAAAGTCTGTTAAAATAGTAACGTTTGCAACCACAACAGGCACATCCTCACAGATACCGACAGGTATAGCAGTTGATTTATCAGCCATTTGCAAAGATATTTTAGTAGGTGTCAGCTTATTCAAGTCAAGTCTATGATATAAAGAGAGGCATAACACTAACACCGGCTCCAAGATCACATAAAGCAGTTTTAATATAATTTCTTTTAATGGATCAAGGTATAGTAGGTACTCCGAGGTCTCCAAGTTTCTTTGGTATTCCACCCTTAAAAGTATAATTAGCAAGCATGGTGGAAATCTCAGCTTCCGATATCTTTCTTTTATTAGTAATGTTATCCTTCATATATTTAGCATAAGGATTTGTTTTGAGCACATCAGTTAATCTCATACGCAAAAAGATAGGCCTAATCATTTCAGCAAATCGCTCAAAATCCTCATCATCCTTTTTCTTGGATGGTTTCGGAGGAAAAGGCATGGGTTTCTGAACCCAAGGTTCCCTTTCTTTACCATGTTTCCTAGCAACAAAGTCTCTTTTATCATAACGTTAATTCTTTGACTGTGGGTTATCAAGATCAACAGCAGGTTCAATTTCTACATCATTATCATTACTAGGTTGAGCATCATCATGGACATCATCATTAATATTTTTACTAGGTTCATGTTCATTACCAGATTGTGTTTCAGCATCAGACATAGAAATATCATTTGGATTATCAGGTGTTTCAGCAATAGGTTCACTAGAAGTTTTCACAGTTCTATCATTTTTCTTCTTCTTCTTTTTAGAAGAACTAGGAACATCAATATTATTTCTTTGAGAATCTTGCTCGATTCTCTTAGGGTGGCCTTCAGGATACAAAGGTTCCTGAGTCATTCTACCAGTTCTAGTAGCCACTCTAATAGCATAATCATTTTTCTTACTATTCATTTCATCAAGCACTTTTTTTGAGCCTTAAGTACTTGTTCTACTTGAGTGGTAACCATAGAAGCATGTTTGCTAACAAGTTTAAGTTCACCTTTAATATCAGCCATATAATCACCCAAGCGTCTAATCATATAAGCATTTTCTTTTAATTGTCTACCAAAATAAGCATTGAAGTCGTCTTGCTTAAACATAAAGTTATCAAACTCATCCAAGCACTGACTAGCAATTTTAGTGGGAGGGACTTCATCTTTATCATATCTATAGAGAGAATTTACCTTTACTACCTATGTCAGGATATCGGGATCAGGAGGTTCTTTAGTAAATAAAGAATTAAGATCATATGTTTCTTCAACAGGCGGTGAATTAAGACCATGTATTTCTTCAATAGGAGGTAAATTCTTAACGTCTTCAGCTTTAATACCTTTGCCTTTCATAGATTTCTTTGCCTCTTGCATATCTTCGGGACTGAGGAATAGAACACCTCTCTTCTTCGGAGTTGGTTTAGGAATAGGTTCAGTAATTGGAGCAGGAGTTGGCTCAGGAGGTGCCCGATTATTTTCATTTGTCAACATATTATTCAATAGAATTTCAGCTTCATCCGGTGTTCTTTACCTGAAAAGAGAACCAGCACAACTATCCAGGTAATATTTGGAAGCATCGGTTAGTCCATTATAAAAGATATCAAGTATTTCGGGTTTCTTAAGAGGATGATCAGGCAAAGCATTAAGTAGCTTGAGAAGCCTGCCCCAAGCTTGTGGGAGACTCTCTTCTTTAATTTGCACGAAGTTGTATATTTCCCTCAAAGCAGCTTGTTTCTTATGAGCAGGGAAATATTTAGCAGAGAAGTAATAAATCATATCCTGGGGACTACGCACACAACCATGATCAAGAGAATTAAACCATATCTTAGCATCACCCTTTAATGAGAACGGAAATATTTTGAGTATATAGAAGTAACGCGATCTCTCATCATTAGTAAACAGGGCAGCTATATAATTTAACTTCGTAAGATGTGCCACAACAGTTTCAGATTCATAGCCATAAAACGGATCAGATTCAACCAAAGTAATTATATCAGGATCAACAGAGAATTCATAATCCTTATCAGGAACACATATAGGTGAAGCAGCAAAAGCAGGGTCAGGTTTCATTTTATCTCTAAGTGATTCTTTGTTCTATTTAATTAATAACCTCTTAAGCTCATATCTATCTTTGCAAGCTAAAATAGCGGCAGAAGATTCCATATCAAAAAGATAACCCTCAGGAATAACAGGCATATTTTCATCATCACTATCATCATCGTATTCAGATTCAATAATTTCTTTTTCTCTAGCCCTAGCAATTTGTTCATCAAGAAATTCACTAAGGGGCACAATAGTATCAGGCATAGAAGCAGTTTCATCATAAGAATCATGCATAGCAGAAGTGGCATCATCAATAACATGCGACATATCAGAACGAATAGCAGAAGCAGGTGTAGGTGTCGCAAACTTACTCATAACAGAAGGTGAATCAAGTGCAGAGCTAGATGGCAGTTCCTTACCTCCCCTCGTAGTTGAGGGATAGATCTTGGTTTTTGGATCTCTCAAGTTCTTCATAGTGTCCAGCAGATATAAATCCCAAGTGACTCCAAGAATAGATCTATGCTCCCCGGCAACGGTGCCAGAAATTAGTCTTGATAACCCACAAGTATAGGGTATCGCAACAGCTTTCGAGGGTAGAGTATTCAACCCAAATTTATTGATTTGACACAAGGGGAGCCAAAGAATATTCTCAAGTATTAGTAGCTGAGTTGTCAATTCAACCACACCTGGAAACTTAGTATCTGCAACAAAGTGTTTAGTAGCAAAGTAATATGATAGTGGTGGTAGCGGCAACAAAAGTAAAGACAACAAAAGTAATGTTTTTGGTATTTTGTAGTGATTGTAACAGTAGCAGTGGGAAAGTAAATAAGCGTAAACCAGTATATGGAAAACTCATAGGCACCGGATCAGTGATGGATAATTATATCGGATGCGGTTCATCATGTAACAATCATAACATAGGGTGACACAGAACTAGCTCCAATTCATCAATGTAATGTAGGCATGCATTCCGTATATAGTCATATGTGCTTATGGAAAAGAACTTGCATGACATCTTTTGTCTTACCCTCCCGTGGTAGCAGGGTCCTATTGGAAACTAAGGGATATTAAGGCCTCCTTTTAATAGAGAACGGGAACAAAGCATTAGCACATAGTGAATACATGAACTCCTCAAACTATGGTCATCACCGGGAGTGGTCCCGATTATTGTCACTTCGGGGTTGCCGGATCATAACACATAGTAGGTGACTATAGACTTGCAAGATAGGATCAAGAACTCACATATATTCATGAAACCATAATAGGTTCAGATCTAAAATCATGGCACTCGGGCCCTGGTGACAAGTATTAAGCATAGCAAAGTCATAGCAACATTAATCTCAGAACATAATGGATACTAGGGATCAAACCCTAACAAAACTAACTCGATTACATGATAAATCTCATCCAACCCATCACCTTCCAGCAAGCCTACGATGGAATTACTCACGTACGGCGGTGAGCATCATGAAATTGGTGATGGAGGATGGTTAATGATGACGACGGCGACGAATCCCCCTCTTCGGAGCCCCGAACGGACTCCAGATCAGCCCTCCCGAGAGGTTTTAGGGCTTGGCGGCGGCTCCGTATCGTAAAACGCGATGATTTCTTCTCTCTGATTTTTTTCTCTCCGAAAGCAAATATATAGAGTTGGAGTTGGCGTCCGAGGGCATCCAGGGGGCCCACGAGGTAGGGGGCGCGCCCCCCACCCTTGTGAGAAGGGTGTGTGCCCCTGGTCTTCATCTTTGGCGAGGATTTTTTTTATTGTTTTTTCTAAGATGTTCCGTGGAGTTTCAGGTCATTCCGAGAATATTTGTTTTCTGCACATAAAACAACACCATGGCAATTCTGCTGAAAACAACGCCAGTCCAGGTTAGTTCCATTCAAATCATACAAGTTAGAGTCCAAAACAAGGGCAAAAGTGTTTGGAAAAGTAGATATGACGGAGACGTATCACGGGCGGAGCAGGAGGCGCTGCTCGACTCGTACCGCTCCGCCTGCAAGGGCCGCCTCGAGCGCTGGTGGTACCGCATGCAGGTGGCGGAGGCTGCGGCCGCCTACAAAGAGGCTAGCAAAGAGGGCGATGAAGCGGGCGAGGCGCTGTTTGGCGAGACCGAGGACGAGGCAGAGGACAATGCCGGCTCCGACAAGTCCCCACTCTGCTGGCGTCGATGAGGCCCTGCTCCGCCAAGGCCCCGCGGTGCGAACAACGAGGCAGAGGACACCGCCGACTCCGCCGAGGCCCCGCCCCACCAACAACGAGGCAGAGGACATCGCTGGCTCCGCGAGGCCCCGCCCCTCTGCCAACGAGGTCGCGCCACATAGAAAACAAGGAAGAGTAGAACACGGTAGGTCGCCGCCGCTCGGGTCCAAGTAAGGCCACCGCTGCTACCCTCCGATTGAAGCCAAGCTAGGCGGGTTGACCATTGACGGCCGGTTAGCTTCTTGGCGGCGACGTGGAGTCGGAGAGTTGCGCTGGAGAAGAACGCTGCTTCTACTTAACTGCTGGTGCAGTTGGCTGATTGACACGTGGGCCCAACAGGCCACATGTCAGTTACGCAACTACACCTGCAGTTAAGTCACTGAAGCTTCTGTTCGGCTCAGCAGGACACAGGTGGGTAGCTTCGGTTAATTAATTATACCTCCAGCGCACCCCTTTTTAGTTAAAGAATGTATGAAATGTAATGAAATCCAGCATGTTTATATGAAATCCGACGGTGTATGAATGAATTTATTTTGATTAGTTCGAATTCTTGTATCACTGGCATTGGATGAACATGCAAAACAATACGTACTAGCATTATTCCCAGGGTGATCACCTCGTTTGCAGCAGTTTCACATGTATTCCCTCCGGTCCTTTCTACTCTGCATACAAGTTTTGTCTGCAGTCAAAGTATCTCGTCTTTGACCAATCTTGTACAAAAAAGTATGCACTTTCAAAATGTGCGAAGTAAAAAAGGAACAGAAGGAGTACACAGAGTTTGAGCAGCTTTTTAGCGTTTCTGTACATTGCAATAAAACACACAGGCCTGGCAATTCATAGAGAACATTCAAAACAATCGATGATTATGCATCTCGGCGACTCACATGTTAGAGGCAATATTTACTTCACAACTAAAGAATAAAGAAAAAATTGATCGACGCTGCTGATAGCAAAGGGCATCCCATTTGAAAATATCAAACGCATGTCTTGCTAAAATCAATGAGCAAAATTTGACAAGGTTGTCCCATTCCAAAATATCAAATGCCTACGATTGTGGAATGGGCAGGGTTTGCCACCAGTTCGGACATTGACATGGCACCTCGTGCTAAATAAACCATCTGTTCTTTTTATGTAGTTCCACCAAAATCAACCAAATTCGCGCGTAGCTTGTATGATTTCACCCTTATATGTTGCAATGCCTTGAACTTATCGGCACCACCTTTCTTGTGGTGGAAATGAATGATTCGATGTATTCATGAACATTTTGTGCAGTTCCCATTGAAATCAAGCTGAGCACCCCTGTTTGCACAAATACAAAAAAGTGATTAGTATAAAGCAAACTGTACTATGAATTGACAGTTTCAACAGGCACATACATGGTCCATGTAGAGCACACTTTTAGAAAAATGGAACTCACCAGAAAGAATCCTAGAACAACATTGTACTCGCGCATCACAGCAAAAAGATGGAGATTTGTCAGTCCTTCTGAGCTGAAGTTAGTTTGCTCTTGTGGGGAGTAATGTAACCATCCTTCAACTGCTCCTTCTGATGAGAAGATAGACAGGGCTTCTTCATCCTGGCATAATCGGAACTAGTCACTTCACGTACTCCATATTCTTCTTCGGAGGAAGATGATCCTGTTGTGCAAAGATAAGAGGACTACTAAATGCTAGCATCCCTGTTTGCTTGAAAAAAGGAAAGGAAATATTTAAAACAGCACAGATGAAGCACTTCTCGAGGACAATACCACTTTTTCATGACAATATCTAAATAGTAGCACAACACCAATAGAGATGACAAAGCTCAATCATATGGATGAAATCAGTGGGCGAGTACCAACCTTTGTCAGGAGGCTTATTGTGTAGAGCATACAGATGAAGCACTTCTTCGGAACCATCTATTTCTATCTACGATGGTGGCCATGCTTACTATATACTCCTCGATTAGTTTAATGTTTCCAACATCTTCTTGTGCAGTTCCATAAAATATATGGTATCTTCAAAGAAGATCCCTGTTTGCACAAGTTGAGATAATTACATATTACATTAAGAGTGGCATCAAATCAGTGGCAAAACAATTGCTCGTTCTAGCCATAGCAATAAATTAAGATGCAAAACTATATCATTACTTGTGTCATCACAGTTCCAGTGCTTCATTACAGCACCAGGAGTTGATTTTTGTTTTTCTTCCGCTTGTTCTTCCCCTTCATCACTTGGTTCAATAACAGACAAGCTTCGCCTTCAATGTAAGATTTGGCATGTCAATTAGGGAGCACAAGTATAGTACTAAACTTAATTTTCTGATAAAAGTGGCAAAATACAGGCCAGCAGTTGTGAAATATCCTTATCTTACCTCAATGGGATATTATGGTGCACATACAGATTGGAAGTCTTGTCTCCATTTGTGCGGTTCACTAAAATCAAGCAACATTATCGTACAAGTAGCACAACATATGAAAGCACACTGTAGAATCATGTGAAAGAAGGCTAGTACTGACCTCTCATGATGCGGAATTCAAACAACTCACAAGAAGAAGATCTGAACCAAATTCGCCTTAATGGATAGGGAGTAAGATCTCCTCTTGTGCAATTCCACTAAGATCAAGAAATCAAGCAATGTTGTCGGTGTGACATTTTGGTTGAACTGCACAAAACACTCTTAAAACAAAAGTGTTTTGTGCAGTGCAACAAAAGGTCACAATGGCAATGAGGTGAAGTAGATAACCATGTTTACACAGAGGTGCAAAGGAAACAATTCGTGGTCAATAACGGTGGATGACACAGAAGCCAACAAAAAGAAGCATCTACCTTATCTAAATGGGAAAGAAAGCAAGACAGTAGCATTTCTCAAACGGTGGCATTGATTAATATTAACATAGAGATTATATTAACAATAAAATTCGTTAAACATGTAATTTGCTTTTAACTATGGCATTGCATCAATTTTCCAATGGCATTATTAGAGGGTGTTTGTTTACAGGGACATTTTGGTGTAGGGACTAAAAAAACTTCGTGTCAGTCCCATCTAAACCAAACAGGAGGGACTTTTTGGGACTAAAAGTGGGCATTTGGGACTAAAGAAAGAAGACCCCGAGGGAGTCTTTTTGGGACTTTTTCCAATAGTTGCCCCTACCACGCATCGCACCTTGTCTCTATTAGTTCATTACTAGGGGTAACATGGTCTTTTAGCATGTCATTTAATAACCTCTAGTCCATGTTTAGTCCCTGGAACCAAGCAGGTAGGGACTAGGGAGTTTTTAACCAAACAGGGCCTTAGATTAACAACAGCTAATGAGTTGCACGGGACAGTGGACGCACCAACACCATGTGCATCTACCGATGTACTGTGGTCATGCACAGTCTGTTGCAACAAAGAACAAACAACCAAGGAGCATATGTGTTGGTCCCAGTTTTGTTATCTTTAGACACCTTTCCCTATGTGAGCGCAGCAAATCTAGTCCTGCTCAAACTCTACAGCCTTGTCCCATCCTTTCCTTTTTGAACTAGTACTTTCGCCCCTTCCTTTCCTCTTTGAACCACATCCTAGATTTATGCGATACAACTTTCCCCACTACTTTCCTCCATTCATTTCCTCTTTGAACCACGTCCTAGATTCATGCTATACAACTTTCCCCCTTCATTTCCTCTTTGAACCACGTCCTAGATCCATGCTATATACAACTTTTCCCACTACTTTCCCCCACTCCTTTCCTCTTTGAACCACGTCCTAGATTCATGGTATACATGCAGCTAGAGCAATGCATGTGGAGTAAGTAATTATACCTGAAGGTTCTTGGGGCATGGTTTGGTGGGCGACAGGACATCGGCGAAGAAGAAGGGGTCGGAGGCCCTCCCGTGCCGCCGCTGGGTGGAAAGTGAATAGCTGTGCCGGTAGTCCCTCGCCAACAGCGACATCGTTAAGCCTCCTTCCCTTCCCGGCGGACGGATCCTGCCGGCTCTTTGAGCAGTAGTGAGGGGAGAGAGAGGCGTGTGAAGAGAGCAACTACAAGCACTGAGGCTCCAGCGTGTATATATATACTGGAGAGAGAGTGTGAAGCGTGCAAACCCTAGAAAACATTTTGACCAGTCAAAGAATCCTCCCGTTACACAACCCTCCCGTTATGTTCAACGAGAGGGAAATAATCTTTTATACATTCCTGCATTCGTGTGACAAGCATGCCGTGTTTTGTGTGTGTGTGTGTGGGAGTCATTGGGATTTCAATCATAATCGTGTCATGTGGCTTTGGTGGTAAAACTATCCACAGTGGTGCAGAAATAATGCAGCCTTAGTCACCTTACCTCTCTCCAAGTAGTACATTGGGTCCCACCAGTCAGAGGGTGAAACAAACAAAATAATAAGAAAAATTAAAAGCGCCAGCGGTGTATCTTACCTCACACATCTCGCTACTGCTCGGGAACACTGTCCAATTGATCCCTCTGTTCGCTCACGTACTATTTTAAGTGAATCCTTATTATAACATGCACACAAATTTTGGGCACTTGTATTTGACTTAAGTCAGTGTGCCACCGTATCTCGTATACTTACTACTCCCTCCGTCTAGGTGTAATAAGTCACGTTAGAAGGTGCAACGGAACCAATGTGCGTGTGTGTGTGTGTGTGTTTAACAGCATGTGTGTGTTAGAGAGAGCGACAGATCAACCTACTCCTACAGAGAGATGTTGTGTAGTGTATGATTTTAGCCGCCAAAGTCGGTGCATCCACTCCTTTCCGGGCGTGTCCGGTAGGGACATGCGGACAGCTGCCACGCCCGCTCCTGACTAGCCTGGCCCACCCAAAGCCCCTCCATCACCCGTGCGCGCTTCCCTCCTGAAATGGTCAGTGCCGCTCCAAAGAATCGATGTCGCATTCATGCCGGGGAAGAGCGGACGGGACCTCTCACTGGCGCAACAGTGATGGTTGCTTCATCCGTCCAACTTACTGCTGGGTCTATGTGATTTGATGGCTCATTGGTCTTTATTACTGAGGTGGTAGGACTGCTGGATGTCCCACGCTTTTGGCGAAAGGAGGTACTACTACTAGATTACAATTTTCTCCATTCTTACAGTGGAGGCGTGCAAGAGCAGTGAAAACACGCAGGCTCAGTGATTACATGGCCCACCTCACACTATCACCGCGTGACACCTAACTCTTTACATAGTACTCCCTCCGTTCCTAAATATTACTAGATGAGTCCCCGCGCGTTGCCGCGGAACAGCGGTATATCTCTCTGCGCAAAATTATCGATTTAATAGAACTAAAAAACTCTATAACTGCATGAAAAATGTGGTAGCCAAACTAAATAAACTCCCATCATCATTTAGATCATCTCACGTAAGGAAAAAAGATCAGCCAACTCCTACTGCATAATGGGATTATATTTTTCTTTTTGACATGTTAATGGGACTTAAAAGCTCACTTACATGCATGCTACCGGTGCATGCTTGCATGCAGACATGTTGATGTGATGTAAAACCCACTCACATGCATGTGCCACGGTATTTCTGCATGCTTGCATGTGGCTTAGTGCGGAGCCTCTCAACGTCTAGATCAGACGGCTATTATGGACTGATTTACTTCATCTAACGACTACATCAATTTTTATGATGTGGCTCAAGGAGAGGATAGAGAATTCCTAGTAGTGGGGGCTAGCTATTACTAGTAGATAAGTCTTTGCAGAGATACCACTACATACGGAACAAAATGAATGAATCTACACTTAAAAGGCATCTATATACATCCGCATGTGGTTCATGGTGAAATCTCTACAAAGACTTATATTTAGGAACGGGGGAGACGGCGTACTAAGCAAGCTTCTCCTCGTTCTGCGAGTTGATGGGACACATCAAAAGTACTCCAGTGTATAGAGCCTTGCCTCTAAGGTAGGCCCCACATGGTTTGCCTATTTTTTTAACATAACACGTCAAGTCGCAATTTGTTTGTTCACTCGTGGTAGACGATCCTCCCTCCACCAAGTGGACAACCAGTACACGTGCCAAATTACCATGTGGTCTGCCTTTTTCGTACAGAAATGAGCTCCACAGTGTACCCACGTGGGTGTGGTTGGGAAAGAGACGGGAGTACGTGCGTCGTGCATGCACCTCTTCTCTTCGTGCATGTCCCCCACCTACGTGGGTGTGTGTGAGAGATACAAACCGTGTTCGTGGGTGTTTTTTGTTTTGGGGTGGGGTGGGGGGTTGATTTCGTGAATTATTTGTGGGAATATGTGTCGATGACACCTCAAACAAAATTTTGCATGCAATGTGTGTGAAATGGAGGCCTATCCATATCATACATAGAGGGTCGGGCAATCCACGAGAAGAGAGGGAGGGGTCATAGCTATCGATAGAGTCGAAGAGAGGATCAAGTGGGTGGGTGCGAGATCGATGAAGAGAGCCATCGAAATTGTGTGTGTGTGTGTGTGTGTGTGCAAGTCAAAGATATAGGGCGACTGGCCTACCAGAACGTTAGAGGGCACATGTCAAGTTTGTGTGTGGCAGGGAGACATGACTAGAGCGCTCGATGTATCGGTGTGTGTGGGAGGGAGGGGGTGGGGGGAGGGGTAGGCAGAGGCCTAACTATATAGGTAGAACGACTTGTATATGTGTTGAGAAGGAGAGACCCAGCTATGTCTTGAGGGAGATCGGTCGACATCCATACATAACTGAAGGACGGGAAATATGATGGGACAAAGAGAGAGGAGAGAGAGAGGGAGTGAGAGGGAGGGAGAGGGGTAGAGTGTTGGATGGGTGATGGAGTTGCTTCTCGAAGATGGTGGGAGAGGCCTACTAGACAAACTGAGGGTGGAACTGCAATGTTATCAATAAGAGTGGGGATGTGTTTCTGTGTGTGCTTGTGCGTGATAGATCTGTCGGGACGCATCCATGGATGATGAAGGGGAACCATGTGTTTGGTAAGCAAACCTAACTAGATCGGTAGATCAATTGTTGTTTGTCGGAGGAAGGGAGAGACGCAACTAATGAGGTAGATCGATTGACGTGTGGGTAAAAACGAGTTATAAGGACCTAGCTAGCTATATGTATAGCGAGAGATCGGTCCGTGTACGTCCATTTGTTAGAGGCAAATAAGGCCCAGCGAGATGGATAGACAGAGAGAATGGAGCTAGGAGGTGGTGCGAGAGGCCCAACTACTAGCTAGATACGGGGAGGAGTGTGCGGTTGTGAGATCGATGAAAAGAGGGGCGAGAGTTTACACGTGTGTCTGACCGTATGAGAGACACGAGGCAAGGACACATAAAGGAGGAGATTGAAGGTGTGTGTGTGTATGTTGTAGGCAGGCATCGCTGGAGAGGTTTATCGATCAGTGTGTGTCGGAAAGGAGCTGTGGAGACTCTAGGAGAACGACCTAAAGAAAAAATTAATGTGCCCGGTGTATAGAATGTCGAGGGAGGGGGAGGGCGAGGAGGGCGTGTGCATGCACGAGAGAAAGTTAGTGGTAGCTACAAAGGTTAGAGGATTGTGTGGGTGTAAGAGACTAACAAAGATCATAATTTGATATGAAAGTGGATTCATATATTTGAATAGGAGATCATAGTGTTTTAAACATTGCATGCATGAATATAGCAGTGATACATGTGTTGTGCACATGTTATACCATAATGTGATAATGCATGGCGTTTGCAACTCACAGCTAAATGCCGAACAATCTAAACCATACTATACATCAAACAATCTCACATTTTATTTGAATTTGTGATAATGTGTGGCGTTTGCAGCTTACAACTAAATATCGAACAATCTAAACAATACTATATATCGAACATTCTCACATTTTATTTGAATTTGTGGTAATGTGTGGTGTTTGCAACTCACTTCTAAATACTTGTAGGCGTAGGGGGCGGGGCACCATACATAATGTGATAAACACATTATACATATGAGACATGGTTTAGATTATGAAGATCTAGCTAGAGCTAGAAATGTAATGTGACTTGAAATCAAAATAAAGTGGATTCAAAAAATCTAGTTCGAGTTCATATAGTACACATAGTTCATATGTAACTCGAGACTAATCATGTGGTGTGCTGTGAAGATAATACACAAATGATGGTTTAACTTGACAATAATGATGATTGTAGATCTTATTAAAACAGAGAAACGAATTCAAATGCTTTGACTTCAC
>NC_041390.1:425392006-425464375 GCF_002162155.2 Triticum dicoccoides | reverse complement strand
GATTTGAAATCAAAATAAAGTGGATTCAAAAAATCTAGTTCGAGTTCATATAGTACACATAGTTCATATGTAACTCGAGACTAATCATGTGGTGTGCTGTGAAGATAATACACAAATGATGGTTTAACTTGACAATAATGATGATTGTAGATCTTATTAAAACAGAGAAACGAATTCAAATGCTTTGACTTCACAACAATCATTACTGTAGATCTTATTCAAATAGAGAAACGAATTCAAATTTAGTTCATATTGAAGCGGTAGTATATATGTTTGGAATGCACTAAAACATTCATTTGAGTAGTAGGTTGCATGCATTATACACGTAGTGAAATATTTTAATTGAACATAACATGAATTCAAAGTTTTGAATGACATTTGTAGTGCGCATTGATTTGGTACAGTACACGTTAGGCTTGTCCGGAAATTTCAACCCGCGCCTTGTTAGCCCGAAATATTTAAGATATATCTTTGTCTCGTTGTGCTCCGACAACTCCCTCCATCTCAACCCGCGCCTTGCTATTCCGAAATTACAACGCGCGCGAAAACTCCCACCTCCTGTGAAATCCCGATACGTGAAATGCCTGTGATACCCCTGCACCGAAAGAACCACCTCAAATTGGTGGGGGTACTTTCGTAACTTACCCCACATTTTGGACAAGCGCGTCTCTAAGCCATGGTTCCCCACTGCCATCCCATCCGCCCACCCATTCGTACACCGAGGCCGCGAAAACACACGACGAAACCCCACACCCTGCTCTGTCTGCCACCCAGTCGGAGCCTCTTCCCCGACGATGTCGTCCACAGCAACACCTCGACGTCCCTCATCCACCGTACCGGCTGAGGATCCATCGTTGATCTCATCGTCCCACCGGTTCAGCCACCCCGTCATCCACCTCCAAGGAGCTGCCCCGACGTTCCCCTCGTCTTTCGTGCCACCTCCATTCCCACACCGTCGTCTTCACCTGCACCACTGGAAGAGCATCATCATCACCGTTTCCTTGGATGAAGCTGCAGCCTAATCGGCGCCACCAAAGAGGTTGTACACTAATCGCTGCATTTTCTTCTTGATTCAATCTCACGGTGCTGCCGGCACTCGGTCCCGGGCCGACACGGCGCGGCTCCATCCACGGCGGCGTTGCCGGCCACTTCCTCCACGGCATCGCTCCCTCAGCGGCAACGTCAACATTAGTAGGAGCTGCTGCTACTTTAGCTCTCGCTCGCGCTGCTGCTCTGCTATTGCTCTCGGTCCCCTGCCTGGTCTGATCTTGCTATTGCTCTTGCTCGCACTGCTCCTCTCGCTCTTGCTCTTGCTTGCGATGTTGCTCCAATTTAGCTACACTTCAGTCGACTGAATCGACTTTTGGGTCAGTCGATTTTCAGGGGGTGGGGGGGCTCGCCGGGGTGAAGGAAGAACCAACCGTAGCGGGGAGGGGGCTCGCCGGAGAGGTACCCCACTATCTATCTTAGGGTTCAGGATGGGGGCGGTGGTCGCCGGAAATGGCGGGGCGTTGGCGGGGCGGTGGCGTGGGGATCGCCGGAGAAAAAGCTCGGCGCGGGGGGCCTAGAGGGATGGCCGGGGCAGCGGTGGACCAGCGGTGGGGAGTGTTTTCGGGGTGGGCGGGGCGGCGCACCGCCGGCCGCGGGCGGCGGGGGGCTGCTGTTTGGCCGGTGGTGGCTGGCGGCTCAAGGGGGTGGAGGTTGAAGATGAACCGCAGGCCCTTGATTTTGTATCCAACGGCTGCAAAATCGACTGACCAGAGATGAAAAAGTCAGTCGACCAACGTGTAGCCTCACCTTGCTAGTGCATTCAGTTTCGACAGCAAAATTCAGTTTCGACAGTTAAGTTCAGTTTTGACAGTTAAGTTCAGAGATGAGCGGCTGATGTATTTTACATCTAGCACTTTGTGGTTATGTATTTTACGTCATGTATTGGAGATGCTATTAGAATTCCACTCAGGTTAACGTTGTTCGTTGTCTCTCTTGTCCTGCTTCAGCCTCGGTGTCATACAACTCACTGGAGCTGCTCCAACGATGAAACCCTCCATCACAGCGGAGCAGTACCTCGGGCTCCATCTCCAGACGCCTAAGATCTTCTTCCCCTCCTCCGACAGCAAAGTCAGCCGGAGCATCCCCACCAGCCAACCCAATCACGCTGAGATCGACATGGCTTCGCCAAAGAGGTTGTACACTTGTTGCATCTCTTTTTTACCCTAGATGTTATATATATTGTTCACTGAGCACACGGATTTGTTCCTTTAGTGTCTCATTGGAAGAAAAAATGTAGGAATTTTAATTTTCACTTGTCCTCCTTTTCAAATTCCTATTCATGAAGCACAAGACTAAGAGATAGTAGCATAATAGCATTATAACCGTACATTTTCTTGTGGTTTGACTTAATCTCACCATGCTTCTTTGCATCCTGTGATCTTCCAATTGTTGTGAATCAAACACCTAGATTGGCAGAAATCATGTGTTTTTAAATTCTCTGTTTTGCACGTGCATTCCTATCCTATTCCTGTCTATTTCCTATCCATGCATTGTTGGAATCCTCTAATTCAAACGAGCCCTTACAGAATTACTTCTCTTACAGATAGTTGTCAAAGAAAACCTTGCGTGGTTTGTCCCGCTCCTGTTGCGCCGTTGTCCACCCCAGCTCAGCTGCTCCAACGATAGAAGGGTCCAGCACAGTAGGGATCCGGCCTCCAGACTGTCTTTCGCCGCCTCAGATCTTCTTCCCCGCCGCTGGCAGCCATGAAAACTGCATTACCATCATCAACCGAGCAGATGACCTCGAGGACTACACGGGTCCGCAAGAGAGGTCGCACTCTTTCGTGTCTGCTTACGTTATGCATCGCTTAATATTACATGCTACTTTATCGTCCTGTTCACCGATTAGACTCTAAGTCAGCTCCAAACTAATGGTCAAACTTGAGTTTTTAAATGGTTGTGGGATACATATCGGGGCCGCTATTAATAGTATCTATCTACTATATGGTTAATCTCCGGTGTCTACTATGAGTTTCATGTTGGGTGGGAAACAAACAGTAAAGAAGCCATTATCTGTATTTTTTAATTGAAGCCATTATCTGCCTGCTATTATTGGTTTTGGGTCTATCCAAAGGTTGCTACCATCACTCTGGATTTCTGCATGCACTCCTTACATAATCTCACTATGTTTTATTCCTATGCATGACAGTTATTGTAAACAATGGAACTGAACATGTAGAGCAAAAGAGACGAGCCTTGTGTGGCAATAAAATTTCATGCAGACGTCGCTCCATGGTAGGCGCAAAGGCAGCCCCCCTCCACGCATTTCGGATTGTAATCGAGAGGAAGATATCTGTTCTGAGGGGGATTCAGAAGGAGAAGACAACTCCTATTTACCACCTGAGGTCTTCGCTCTAACTTGGCATGCTGATGTTGGTTATATCATGCATATGGTGTCTTGCATTGCTTACTTTATACATCAAATATGTCATCTGCTTAGTTTAGACATCCTTTGTGCGAATGCCATCTGTTTAGTTTATTCATCGTTTATGTGAATTATGCAACGCCATCTTGTTTAGCCAGGCATCATATATGTGAATTTTGCAATGCCATCCTTCTTAGCCAGTCATCTTATATGTAATTATATCAGGCCATCCTTTTTTCGTTACATATTACATTTGTCAACAATGTTAGTACATTCAACGGCTCTTTGTGTGCATCAGCCATTTGACACGGTGATGGCAAATTCCGGAGTGAAAACAAGGTCTTCAGAGCAGACTATGCTATCTGACGAAGTGCATATCTCGCTGGTTACGGATAGCTTCTGAGAGGAGGATTCAGAGACAGATGACCAGTCCTATTCCCCCCCCCAGGTGTATGCTCTAACTTGGCACGGTTATGTTGCTCATATTGTGCGTATGGTGTCTCACATTGCTATGTCATTTGATTAGTTTAGACATTCTTTGTGTGAATGCCACCTGTTTAGCGTCTAATTACCATATATGTGAATTATGCATTGCCATCTTGTTGCAAGACATTATATATGTGAATTATACAATGCTATCTTGTTGCAAAGGCATTATATATGTGAATTATGTAATGCCATGTTGTTTAGCCAATCATCATGTATGTGAATTATATCATGCTATCATTTTTTTGTATTACGTGTTCCATTTGTCGACAACGTTTGTATATTCAACTACTCTTCCTGTGCATCAGCCATTTGAAGCAGTGATGGAAGTATCTGGAGAGAAAACAAGGTATTTAGAGCAGACAATGCTGCCTGCTGAAGCAGACATCTTGCTGGTTACAGAGAGCTCCTCAGAGGAGGATTCAGAGACTGATGACTAGTCCTATTTCCCCCCTGAGGTCTATGCTCAAACTTGGCAGGGTTATATTACCCATGTCATGCATGTTGTCCTGGATTGCTTAGTTTTTACATCATATATGGATTGCCATCTGCTTACTTGCTTACTATATAAATCATATATTTGAATTATATCATGCCATCATGTTTACATAGTACATACACATCATCTATCTGAATTATGGCATGGCAGCCCATTTAATAAAGACATCATATAGTTATATCATCTCATCATGTTTAGTGTTTCCAGTCATCATATTTTGAATTATGGCATTCTATCCGTGAATGTATGTGAATTATGGCATGCCAACCTATTTAATAAACACATTATATAGTTATGTCATGTCATCCTGTTTACATAGTTTCATATTTTGAACTATGTATTTCCATCTTTTTAGTTAGCCATCATAATGTGAAATTGTGTCATGCTATCCTGTTTAGTTAGCCATCATATATGTGAAATTGTGTCATGCTATCATGTTTGGTTAGACAACATAAATATGAATTATTTCATGCCCTCTTTTATTCCTCACTATCCATTGCACCTGTCTATCATACAATGTCTATACTTTCAATTACTTTTCTTGTTTATCAGCCATTTGAATTGGAGAGTGTGATGGCAGTATCTAAGGGAGTAACAACACGGTCTTCAAAAAAGATAGTGCTACCAGTTGATGCAGATAGAACCACGGTTGTACTTGCCCAAGGACCAGATCCACCACACATAACCCAGACTCTCGCAGATTGTACCCCTACCCAGTTGGACAGAGAACCAGCTACATGTTGGGGAACGTAGTAATTTCAAAAAAATTCCTACGCACACGCAAGATCATGGTGATGCATAGCAACGAGAGAGGAGAGTGTGATCTACGTACCCTCGTAGACCGACAGCGGAAGCGTTATGACAACGCGGTTGATGTAGTCGTACGTCTTCACGGCCCGACCGATCAAGCACCGAAACTATGGCACCTCCGAGTTTTAGCACACGTTCAGCTCGATGATGATCCCCGGACTCCGATCTAGCAAAGTGTCGGGGAAGAGTTCCGTCAGCACGACGGCGTGGTGACGATCTTGATGTTCTACCGTCGCAGGGCTTCGCCTAAGCACCGCTACAATATTATCAAGCAGTATGGTGGAAGGGGGCACCACACACGGCTAAGAAAACGATCACGTGGATCAACTTGTGTGTCTATGGGGTGCCCCCTGCCCCCGTATATAAAGGAGTGGAGGAGGGGAGGGCCGGCCCTCTCTATGGCGCGCCCTAGGGGAGTCCTACTCCCACCAGGAGTAGGATTCCCCTTTTCCAAGTCCAACTAGGAGTCCTTCCATGTAGTAGGAGTAGGAGACAAGGAAGGGGAAGAGGGAAGAGAAGGAAGGAGGGGGCGCAGCCCCTCCCCCTAGTCCAATTCGGACTACGCCTTGGGGGGCGTGCGGCCTGCCTCTCCCTCTCCCCTAAAGCCCAATAAGGCCCATATATTTCTTCCCCGTATTCCCGTAACTCCCCGGTACTCCAAAAAATACCCGAACCACTCAGAACCTTTCCGATGTCCGAATATAGTCGTCCAATATATCGATCTTTACGTCTCGACCATTTCAAGACTCCTCGTCATGTCCCCGATCTCATCCGGGACTCCGAACTCCTTCGGTACATCAAAACTCATAAACTCATAATATAACTGTCATCGAAACCTTAAGCGTGCGGACCCTACGGGTTCGAGAACAATGTAGACATGACCGAGACACATCTCCAGTCAATAACCAATAGTGGAACCTGGATGCTCGTATTGGCTCCTACATATTCTACGAAGATCTTTATCGGCCAGACCGCATAACAACATACGTTGTTCCCTTTGTCATCGGTATGTTACTTGCCCGAGATTTGATCGTCGGTATCTCAATACCTAGTTCAATCTCGTTATCGGCAAGTCTCTTTACTCGTTCCGTAATACATCATCTCGCAACTAACTCATTAGTTGCAATGCTTGCAAGGCTTATGTGATGTGCATTACCGAGAGGGCCCAGAGATACCTCTCCGACAATCGGAGTGACAAATCCTAATCTCGAAATACGCCAACCCAACATGTTCCTTTGGAGACACCTGTAGAGCTCCTTTATAATCACCCAGTTACGTTGTGACGTTTGGTAGCACACAAAGTGTTCCTCCGGTAAACGGGAGTTGCATAATCTCATAGTCATTGGAACATGTATAAGTCATGAAGAAAGCAATAGCAACATACTAAATGATCGAGTGCTAAGCTAACGGAATGGGTCAAGTCAATCACATCATTCTCCTAATGATATCATCCCGTTAATCAAATAACAACTCTTTGTCTATGGTTAGGAAACATAACCATCTTTGATTAACGAGCTAGTCAAGTAGAGGCATACTAGTGACACTCTGTTTGTCTATGTATTCACACATGTATTATGTTTCCGGTTAATACAATTCTAGCATGAATAATAAACATTTATCATGAAATAAGGAAATAAATAATAACTTTATTATTGCCTCTAGGGCATATTTCCTTCAGTCTCCCACTTGCACTAGAGTCAATAATCTAGTTCACATTGCCATGTGATTTAACACCAATAGTTCACATCATTATGTGACCAACACTCAAAGGGTTTACTAGAGTCAATAATCTAGTTCACATTGCTATGTGATTAACACCCAAAGAGTACTAAGGTGTGATTATGTTTTGCCCGTGAGAGAAGTTTAGTCAACGGGTCTGCCATATTCAGATCCGTATGTATTTTGCAAATTTCTATGTCAACAATGCTCTGCACGGAGCTACTCTAGCTAATTGCTCCCACTTTCAATATGCATCCAGATTGAGACTTAGAATCATCTGGATCAGTGTCAAAGTTTGCATCGACATAACCCTTTACGACGAACCTTTTGTCACCTCCATAATCGAGAAACATATCCTTATTCCACTAAGGATAATTTTGACCGCTATCCAGTGATCTACTTCCTAGATCATTATTGTATTCCCTCGCTTAACATAGTGTAGGGTATACAACAGACTTTATAGAATCTATGGCTGAGGCATAGGGAATGACTTTCATTCTCTTTCTATCTTCTGCCATGGTCGGGCTTTGAGTCTTACTCAATTTCACACCTTGCAACACAGGCAAGAACTCTTTCTTTGACCGTTCCATTTTGAACTACTTCAAAATCTTGTCAAGGTATGTACTCATTGAAAAAACTTATCAAGCGTCTTGATCTATCTCTATAGATCTTGATGCTCAATATGTAAGCAGCTTCACCGAGGTCTTTCTTTGAAAAACTCCTTTCAAATATTCCTTTATGCTTTCCAGAAAATTATACATTATTTCCGATCAACAATATGTCGTTCACATATACTTATCAGAAATGTTGTAGTGCTCCCACTCACTTTCTTGTAAATACAGGCTTCACCGCAAGTCTGTATAACACTATATGCTTTGATCAACTTATCAAAGCATATATTCCAACTCTGAGATGCTTGCACCAGTCCATAGATGGATCGCTGGAGCTTGCATATTTAGTTAACACCTTTAGGATCGACAAAACCTTCTAGTTGCATCGTATACAACTCTTCTTTAATAAATCCATTAAGGAATGCAGTTTTGTTTATCCATTTGCCAAATTTCATAAAATGCGGCAATTGCTAACATGATTCGGACAGACTTAAGCATATATACGAGTGAGAAACTCTCATCGTAGTCAACACCTTGAACTTGTCGAAAAACTTTTTTGCGATAATTCTAGCTTTGTAGATAGTAACACTACTATCAGCGTCCATCTTCCTCTTGAAGATCCATTTAATCTCAATGGCTTGCCGATCATTGGGCAAGTCAATCAAAGTCCATACTTTGTTCTCATACATGGATCTCATCTCAGATTTCATGGCCTCAAGCCATTTCTCGGAATCTGGGCTCATCATCGCTTCCTCATAGTTCGTAGGCTCGTCATGGTCAAGTAACATGACCTCCAGAACAGGATTACCGTACCACTCTAGTGCGGATCTCACTCTGGTTTACCTACGAGGTTCGGTAGTAACTTGATCTGAAGTTACATGATCATCATCATTAGCTTCCTCACTAATCGGTGTAGTAGTCACAGAAACAGATTTCTGTGATGAACTACTTTCCAATAAGGGAGCAGGTACAGTTACCTCATCAAGTTCTACTTTCCTCCCACTCACTTCTTTTGAGAGAAACTCCTTCTCTAGAAAGGATCCATTCTCAGCAACGAATATATTGCCTTCGGATCTGTGATAGAAGGTGTACCCAACATTTTCTTTTGGGTATCCTATGAAGACGCACTTCTCCGATTTGGGTTCGAGCTTATCAGGTTGAAGCTTTTTCACATAAGCATCGCAGCCCCAAACTTTCAAAAACGACAACTTTGGTTTCTTGCCAAACCACAGTTCATAAGGCGTCGTCTCAACGGATTTTGATGGTGCCCTATTTAACGTGAATGTAGCTGTCTCTAATGCATAACCCCAAAACGATAGCGGTAAATCTGTAATAGACATCATAGATCGCACCATATCAAGTAAAGTACGATTACGACGTTCGGACACACCATTACACTGTGGTGTTCCAGGTGGCGTGAGTAGTGAAACTATTTCACATTGTTTTAACTGAAGGCCAAACTCGTAACTCAAATATTTTACTTCTGCGATCATATCGTAGAAACTTTTATTTTTGTTACGATGATTCTCCACTTCATTCTGAAATTCTTTGAACTTCTCAAATATTTCAGACTTGTGTTTCATCAAGTAGATATACTCATATCTTCTCAAATCATCTGTGAAGATCAGAAAGTAATGATACCTGCTGCGAGCTTCATTATTCATTGGTCCACATACATCAGTATGCATGATTTCCAACAAATCTGTTGCTTGCTACATTGTTCCGGAGAACGGAGTCTTAGTCATCTTTCCCATGAGGCATGGTTCGTAAGCATCAACTGATTCATAATCAAGTTATTCCAAAAGTCCATCAGCATGGAGTTTCTTCATACGCTTTACACCAATATGACCTAAACGGCAGTGCCACAAATGAGTTGCACTATCATTATTAACTTTGCTTCTTTTGGTTTCAATATTATGAATATGTGTATCACTACGATCGAGATCCAACGAACCATTTTCATTGGGTGTGTAACCATACAAGGTTTTATTCATGTAAATAGAACAACAATTTATTCTCTTACTTAAATGAATAACCGTATTGCAATAAACATGATCAAATCATATTTATGCTCAACGCAAACACCAAATAACACTTATTTAGGTTCAACACTAATCCCGAAAGTATAGGGAGTGTGCGATGATGATCATATCAATCTTGGAACCACTTCCAACACACATCGTCACTTCACCCTTAACTAGTCTCTGTTCATTCTGCAACTCCCGTTTCGAGTTACTACTCTTAGCAACTGAACTAGTATCAAATACTGAGGGGTTGCTATAAACACTAGTAAAGTACACATCAATAACATGTATATCAAATATACTTATGTTCACTTTGCCATCCTTCTTATTCGCCAATCACTTGGGGTAGTTCCGCTTCCAGTGACCAGTCCCTTTGCAGTAGAAGCACTTAGTCTCAGGCTTAGGACCAGACTTGGGCTTCTTCACTTGAGCAGCAACTTGCTTGCTGTTTTTCTTGAAGTTCCCCTTTTTTCCTTTGCCCTTTTATTGAAACTAGTGATCTTGTCAACCATCAACACTTGATGCTCTTTCTTGATTTCTACCTTCATCGATTTCATCATCATGAAAAGCTCGGGATTCATTTTCGTCATCCCTTGCATACTATAGTTCATCACGAAGTTCTACTAACTTGGTGATGGTGACTAGAGAATTATGTCAATCACTATCTTATCTGGAAGATTAACTCCCACTTGATTCAAGCGGTTGTAGTACCCAGACATCTGAGCACATGCTCACTAGTTGAGTGATTCTCCTCCATCTTTTAGCTATAGAACTTGTTGGAGACTTCATATCTCTCAACTTGGGTATTTGCTTGAAATATTAACTTCAACTCCTGGAACATCTAATATGGTCCATGACGTTCAAAACGTCTTTGAAGTCCCGATTCTAAGCCGTTAAGCATGGTGCACTAAACTATCAAGTAGTCATCATATTTAGCTAGCCAAACATTCATAACGTCTGCATCTGCTCCTGCAATAGGTCTATCACCTAGCGGTGCATCAAGGACATAATTCCTCTGTGCAGCAATGAGGATAAACCTCAGATCATGGATCCAATCCGCTTCATTGCTACTAACATCTTTCAACACAATTTTCTCTAGGAACATATCAAAATAAACACAGGGAAGCAACAACGCGAGCTATTGATCTACAACATGATTTGCAAAATACTACCAGGACTAAGTTCATGATAAATTTAAGTTCAATTAATCATATTACTTAAGAACTCCCACTTAGACAGACATCTCTCTAGTCATCTAAGTGATCACATGATCCAAATCAACTAAACCATGTCCGATCATCACGTGAGATGGAGTAGTTTTCAATGGTGAACATCACTATGTTGATCATATCTACTATATGATTCACGTTTGACCTTTCGGTCTCCGTGTTCCGAGGCCATATCTGTATATGCTAGGCTCGTCAAGTTTAACCTGAGTATTCCGCGTGTGCAACTGTTTTGCACCCATTGTATTTGAACGTAGAGCCTATCACACCCGATCATCACGTGGTGTCTCAGGAAGAACTTTCGCAACGGTGCATACTCAGGGAGAACACTTCTTGATAATTAGTGAGAGATCATCTTAAAATGCTACCGTCAAACTAAGCAAAATAAGATGTATAAAAGATAAACATCATATGCAATCAAAATATGTGACATGATATGGCCATCATCATCTTGCGCCTTTGATTTCCATCTCCAAAGTACTGTCATGATCTCTATCGTCACCGGCATGACACCATGATCTCCATCATCTTGATCTATATCAATGTGTCATCACGTGGTCATCTCGCCAACAATTGCTCTTGCAACTATTGCTATCGCATAGAGATAAAGTAAAGCAATTATTGGGCGCTTGCATCTTGTGCAATAGAGAGACAACCATAAGGATTTTGCCAGTTGCCGATAACTTCAACAAAACATGATCATCTCATACAACAACTTATATTTCATCATGTCTTGACCATATCACATCACAACATGCCCTGCAAAAACAAGTTAGACGTCCTCTACTTTGTTGTTGCAAGTTTTACGTGGCTGCTACGGGCTTAGCAAGAACCGTTCTTACCTACGCACAAAAACCACAACGATAGTTTGTCAAGTTGGTGCTGTTTTAACCTTCGCAAGGACCGGGCGTAGCCACACTCGGTTCAACTAAAGTTGGAGAAACTGACACCCGCCAGGCACCTGTGTGCAAAGCACGTCGGTAGAACCAGTCTCGTGCAAGCGTACACGTAATGTCAGTCCGGGCCGCTTCATCCAACAATACCGCTGAACCAAAGTATGACATGCTGGTAAGCAGTATGACTTATATCGCCCACAACTCACTTGTGTTCTACTCGTGCATATGACATCAACGCATAAAACCTGGCTCGGATGCCACTGTTGGGGAACGTAGTAATTTCAAAAAAATCCTACACACACGCAAGATCATGGTGATGCATAGCAACGAGAGAGGAGAGTGTGGTCTACGTACCCTCGTAGACCGACAGCGGAAGCATTATGACAACGCGGTTGATGTAGTCGTACGTCTTCACGGCCCGACCGATCAAGCACCGAAACTACGGCACCTCCGAGTTTTAGCACACGTTCAGCTCGATGACGATCCCCGGACTCCGGTCCAGCAAAGTGTCGGGGAAGAGTTCCATCAGCACGATGGCATGGTGACGATCTTGATGTTCTACCGTCGTAGGGCTTCGCCTAAGCACCGCTACAATATTATCGAGGAGTATGGTGGAAGGGGGCACCGCACACGGCTAAGAAAACGATCACGTGGATCAACTTGCGTGTCTATGGGGTGCCCCCTGCCCCCGTATATAAAGGAGTGGAGGAGGGGAGGGCCGGCCCTCTCTATGGCGCGCCCTAGGGGAGTCCTACTCCCACCGGGAGTAGGATTCCCCTTTTCCTAGTCCAACTAGGAGTCCTTCCATGTAGTAGGAGTAGGAGACAAGGAAGGGGAAGAGGGAAGAGAAGGAAGGAGGGGGCGCAGCCCCTCCCCCTAGTCCAATTCGGACTAGGCCTTGGGGGGGGGCGGCCTGCCTCTCCCTCTCCCCTAAAGCCCAATATGGCCCATATACTTCTTCCCCCGTATTCCCCTAACTCCCCGGTACTCCAAAAAATACCCGAACCACTCGGAACCTTTCCGATGTCCGAATGTAGTCTTCCAATATATCGATCTTTACGTCTCGACCATTTAGAGACTCCTCGTCATGTCCCCGATCTCATCCGGGACTCCGAACTCCTTTGGTACATCAAAACTCATAAACTCATAATATAACTGTCATCGAAACCTTAAGCGTGTGGACCCTACGGGTTTGAGAACAATGTAGACATGACCGAGACACATCTCCGGTCAATAACCAATAGCGAAACCTGGATGCTCATATTGGCTCCTACATATTCTACGAAGATCTTTATCGGTCAGACCACATAACAACATACGTCGTTCCCTTTGTCATCGGTATGTTACTTGCCCGAGATTTGATCATCGGTATCTCAATACCTAGTTCAATCTCGTTACCGTAAAGTCTCTTTACTCGTTCCGTAATACATCATCTCGCAACTAACTCATTAGTTGCAATGCTTGCAAGGCTTATGTGATGTGCATTACCGAGAGGGCCCAGAGATACCTCTCCGACAATCGGAGTGACAAATCCTAATCTCGAAATACGCCAACCCAACATGTACCTTTGGAGACACCTATAGAGCTCCTTTATAATCACCCAGTTACGTTGTGACGTTTGGTAGGACACAAAGTGTTCCCCCGGTAAACGGGAGTTGCATAATATCATAGTCATAGGAACATGTATAAGTCATGAAGAAAGCAATAGCAACATACTAAAAGATCGAGTGCTAAGCTAACGGAATGGGTCAAATCAATCACATCATTCTCCTAATGATGTTATCCAGTTAATCAAATAACAACTCTTTGTCTATGGTTAGGAAACATAACCATCTTTGATTAACGAGCTAGTCAAGTAGAGGCATACTAGTGACACTCTGTTTGTCTATGTATTCACACATGTATTATGTTTCCGGTTAATACAATTCTAGCATGAATAATAAACATTTATCATGAAATAAGGAAATAAATAATAACTTTATTATTGCCTCTAGGGCATATTTCCTTCACTACACCCCTTCTAACCCCAACCCCGGCAGATAGTAACCCAGTTCCAGTTGACACAGCACCGTCCCCACCACAGAGCACCCAAACACGAGCAGTTAGTAAGGGAACTGCAGTGCCCAAAGCACGAGGACCACCACTCCGAATCCCAACTCAACGCTTAAAGGAGAAGAACATTTGTTCTCAGGTCAGGTTCTGTAGCTATGGTTCATACTCCTTTGCTCTTGCATTACTGTATTTACTCATACCAACTATTTTCAAATTTGAAGGATGGAATTGAAACTCCAATGGCGCAACAGGTATATTTTAAACCTGTTTCTTTAACTGGTTTGCTGTTGTAACCTGCTCTATGTTGATTTCAGTTTCAATTGTATAAACAGTTATGTTCTCATGTCATGCACATTACAAGTGTTGTTATTGCTCTATAGTTACCCACACTTATATTCTGTCTATTCTGCTTTGTCTTGAACAAATATTATTTGAACTGTGTCTCTATCTTGATTTGGCAACAAAAACTAGAATGATATAGACCATAAACTGACCATGGTACATAGATATATGTTTGTTTCATGATGTTATCCTGTCCACTTTACTACTGAACTCATTTACCAAAATGAGTTTCATATACAACATGGTAAACATGTGATGTGTCTGCTTGTTTCTCTTTTAGAATGCGGACAAAATATTGGAGAACAGTACCGCGTTATCCAATGGTAAAGGAAGTAATGCAGATAAAGTTCAAGATAGTGAGACATCCCTGTTGGTCTCCAAGAAAGCTGATAAAAACTATCTTGACGACAGTGAGGGAACCCAAAAGTCCTGTCTTGATGTAGTGTTCGAGTTACTGGCCACTACTGCTGGCACAAGCTCTTCGAACTCGCTGCCTGAATCAGTTCATCTTCTTGAGTCTCAACTTCAAGTTGAAAGACATCGATCAGATGTGCTGCGACGGGAAGCTGAAGGACTGAGGAAGTCCCTGCAGAATTCAGATGCATATTTTCTGGTGCAAAAGCAAGCGCTGGAGGATTTAAGCGCCAAACAAGAGAAAGTTAATAAGCTTGCTAAGCATCTTGCCAGCATTATGGGTACCCAAGATATAGTTTCTTGAGATCTTCTGAAGTGGTTTCAGTTCTGGATTTGTTTTGCTGCGGCGTTTATTTGCGCTGGTCGCCAACTTTGACAACCAGTGTATATGATATGCTGCTTTGTTCCCTATAGTTGCACTGGTGGTGAACTTTGATGCCCAGTGGATGTAATATGTGTAATAGCCGTGATATCCTAGCGTTAGTTGCTTGCTTATTTGTTTCCTTGTTGTCTTGTTTATGTAGTCATTGCAGTTCTTTTTCCGCAGTTAGCTAGTGGCTGCAATAACCTATTTTTTAAAACTAGGCCACAATAACCATGGGCTAATATTTACTGTAGTGACAATGGGCCTCCTACTGGCCGTAGAAACAGTGGGCCTTCTATGGGCCGTAGAAACAATGGGCCTTCTATGGGCCGTAGAAACAATGGGCTTTCTGCGGGCCGTATCATCAATGGGCCTTATACGGGTCGTATGATCGATTGGCCAAACATGGGCCAAACAGACCGCATTATGGCCGTAAACGGGCTAGAGTTGGAATCGTCCGTTCATGGGCCGACCATAACGGGCCATCGTTAATAGGTCGTATTTGATGATGCTATGAAAACGGCCCAACGTATTAACGGACCATAAACGGGCCGACTGTAACCACGGGCTGAATTTGGCCCACAAGCAGAAAATGACAGTAACGAGCCGTAAGTAAACGAATGCTGGAAATGAGCCCACGAATAAATGGGCTCTAAGAAGGCCGAAAGATAACATGGGCTGGAAACGGCCCAACGGAATAACGGGCCATTAATGGGTATAAAGTGATACACTGTTCATTACGGGCCAGTTTCACCATGGGCCGTTAATGGGTGTAAAGTGATACACTGTTCATTACGAGCCAGTTTCACCACGGGCCGTTAATAGGCCAAGAGTTACATAGGGCCTCATATGGGCCGAAAGACGTCATGGGCCATACATGGGCCAGAAGTGAAAACGGGCTGGAATCATATTGGGTGGCCCAGATGATGCGACTGGGCCTAATTCAGATAGGGCGTAACGGGCCTTGGGTTAGCGAGCTGTAAATGGGCTATATGCGAACAGGCCGTTAACAGGCTTTACATGGGCCGGACCGCCACCTTTTGACCAAGTCAAATGGGCCGGCCTTTTCACAGGAATGAGCCTCTGTTGGGCCGTGCCACATGTCGACGTATCATAGGCGCCTTCTGTCCATTGAGTGGATGACATCTGTCCCAACGATGAGCCGACACGTGTTTCCTCCAGCCAATGATGATTTTACATGTGGAAAATCCCCATTGGTCGGGGCTGTTAACGGGTTATCGGATCCAAAACCCGACCCCATAGCTTAACGGCGTTCCGTTACGGTGGATGCCACGTGTCGTTCACCCTTGACGAAAGCACTTCTGTGACGCGTGATTTATCGTCACGGAAGTGGACACTTCCGTGATGATAATTTTGGTAATGTCATGGAACACTTCTGCGACAGCACAGGTATGACTATCTTGGTTCTTTCATAAATTTGTCATGGATGTACATGCATGACAAAAAACACGACCTACTGTGACAAACACGTATCATCACGGAAGTGTATTTTTTTTGTAGTGCTCTCTTTCTTTATTACTTCCTATTAATTGCAACGATGACCAAAACTATGTTTGTCAACTCTCAACAACTTTTATTCATCATACTTTTTCTATGTGAGCTCATTACTCTCTATAAGACTCACATGATCTCTTTGTTTCTTTTTATTTCTTTCTCTTTTCTTTTGTTCCCTTAGGATCATGGCAAAATAATCAAGCCCCTAACTCAACACTAAGCTTTATTATATAGCTCACGGACTCGATTACATAGAGGAATCATAAAGCAAAACTCACAACTAGATCATACTAAGAACTTTTATTCTACTAAATCAAGATATTACCAAAAGGATCGAACTAAGAAAAACGGTAAAGATAAAAGTGATGGTGATACGATACCGGGGCACTCCCCCAAGCTTGGCAGTTTGCCAAGAGGAGTGCCCATACCCATGTGATTATGTCTCCTTTGTTGGTGGAGAAGGTGATGGTTTTGTTGATGGCGTAGGCTTCTTCCTTAATTTGCGCTTTAGGACAGAATTTTGGTCCTTTAGGTCCTCGATCTCTTGTTCCAGGCTCAGTATCTTTTTGCAGTTCCAGCTTGTTTTCCTGCAAGAGGCGAAAAGGGATAAACTCGATCTTAGGTTTCTTTACCCTATGCGGGAGGCTTGACCTTTTGAACTCCACATGCATGTCCCCAGGTTGAGGTAGTGGGACTTCATCTTCATCTGAGCTCGTCTCCTCCTTTCCCTTGGGTTCATAGTCCTCTTCTTCTTCCATAGTCCAACCGCAATGCTCCACATCACCATAGACCTTAGGATCTGCAAGGTAATCAGCCACATAGCTTTCTCCTTCCAAATCCTGGGCTGACATGTTGCTCTGTCTGCAGCAGGACAACTCAAAACAAAGACAAGAGATATTTGCGTGATGCGGGAGTCAAAACCCCCGGGAGATTATATAATGAATTTTTATCGACCAAAATACGTGTCGTGTAAGAAAAGGGAGTCCGGAAAGCACACGAGGTGCCCACGAGGGGGGTAGGGCGCGCCCTCCACCCTCATGGAGCCCTCGTGTCCTTCCCGGACTGCTTCTTATTTTTCTATTTTTCTAAATATTCCATAAGGAGAAATATTGCCTTAAAACTGTTTTTGGAGTCAGTTTACTTACCGTACCACATACCTATTCCTTTTCGGAGTCTCAAACGTTCCGGAAAGTGTCCCTTATGTATTCCTCCGGAGTTACGGTTTCAATAACATTGGTTTCAACATTTCTAGGATTACCTGAGATATAATGTTTGATTCTTTGACCGTTCACCACCTTCGGATTTGTGCCTTCAAAGTTGTTGATTTTTATGGCACCGGAACGATAGACCTCCTCGATAATGTAAGGACCTTCCCATTTAGAGAGAAGTTTTCCTGCAAAAAATCTTAAACGAGAGTTGTATAGCAATACATAATCACCTACATTAAACTCATGCTTTTGTATCCTTTTATCATGCCATCTTTTAACTTTTTCTTTAAACAACTTGGCATTTTCGTAGGCTTGGGTTCTCCATTCATCGAGTGAGCTAATATCAAATAACCTCTTCTCACCAGCAAGTTTAAAATCATAATTGAGCTCTTTAATAGCCCAATATGCCTTGTGTTCTAGTTCGAGAGGTAAGTGACATGCTTTTCCATAAACCATTTTATACGGAGACATACCCATAGGATTTTTATATGCAGTTCTATAGGCCCATAATGCATCATCAAGTTTCTTGGACCAATTCTTTCTAGATCTATTAACAGTCTTTTGCAAAATTAATTTGAGCTCTCTATTACTCAATTCTACTTGACCACTAGACTGAGGATGATAAGGAGATGCAATTCTATGATTAACATCATATTTAGCAAGCATTTTACGGAAAGCACCATGAATAAAATGTGAATCACCATCAGTCATTAAATATCTAGGGACTCCAAATCTTGGAAAAATAACTTCTTTAAGCATTTTAATAGGAGTGTTATGATCAGCACTACTAGTTGGAATAGCTTCTACCCACTTAGTAACGTAATCAATAGCAACTAAAATATGTGTATATCCATTAGAGGAAGGAAAGGGTCCCATATAATCAAAGCCCCAAACATCAAATGGTTCAATAACAAGTGAATAATTCATAGGCATTTCTTGACGTCTACTGATATTACCAATTCTTTGACATTGATCACAAGATAAGACAAACTTACATGCATCCTTGAAGAGAGTAGGCCAATAAAAACCATATTGCAATACCTTATGTGCAGTCCCATCTCCAGCATGGTGTCCTCCATAAGCTTCGGAGTGACACTTGCGTAGGATATGTTCCTATTCATGCTCAGGTACACAACGTCTAATAACACCATCTACTCCTTCTTTATAAAGATGTGGGTCATCCCAAAAGTAATGCCTCAAATCATACAAGTACTTTTTCTTTTGCTGGTATGTGAAACTAGGTGGTATAAACTTAGCAACAATGTAATTAGCATAATCAGCATACCATGGAGCAGTATGAGAAGCATTTATGACATTTAATTGGTCATCAGGAAAGCTATCATCAATAGGAAGTGGGTCATCAAGAACATTTTCTAACCTAGACAAGTTGTCTGCAACGGGGTTCTCAGCTCCCTTTCTATCAACAATATGTAAATCAAATTCTTATAGCAAGAGAACTCATCTAATAAGTCTAGGTTTAGCATATTTCTTTTCCATAAGATATTTAATAGCAGCATGATCAGTGTGAATAGTTACTTTAGAATCAACAATATAAGGTCTAAACTTATCACAAGCAAATACAACTGCTAAGAATTCCTTTTCAGTAGTAGCATAATTTCTTTGAGCATTGTCTAGGGTTTTACTAGCGTATTGAATAACATTTAATTTCTTATCAACCCTTTGCCCTAGAACAGCACCTACAGTATAATCACTAGCATCACACATAATTTCAAAGGGTAAATTCCAATCAGGTGGTTGAACAATAGGTGCAGAGACCAATGCTTTCTTAAGTATTTCAAATGCTTCTACACAATCATCATCAAAAACAAATGGTATATCTTTTGGTAATAAATTAGTCAGAGGCCGAGAAATTTTTGAGAAGTCCTTAATGAACCTCCTATAAAATCCGGCGTGACCAAGGAAACTTCTTATACCTTTGATGTCCTTGGGGCATGGCATCTTTTCAATAGCATCAACCTTGGCTTTATCAACTTCAATACCTCTTTCAGAAACTTTTTGCCCCAAGACAATACCTTCATTAACCATAAAGTGACACTTTTCCTAATTCAAGACAAGATTAGTTTCTTCACATCTCTGCAAAACTCGATCAAGGTTGCTCAAGCAATCATCAAAAGAAGATCCATAGACGGAGAAATCGTCCATGAAAACCTCACAAATCTTTTCATAAAAGTCAAAGAATATAGCCATCATGCATCTTTGAAAGGTAGCAGGTGCATTACATAAACCAAAAGGTATACATCTATAAGCACAAGTACCAAAAGGGCAAGTAAAAGTAGTCTTTGATTGATCTTTGGCTGACACAGGTATTTGAGAGAAACCAGAATAACCATCTAGGAAGCAAAAATGTGTATGTTTGGATAATCTTTATAGCATTTGATCGATAAAAGGTAAGGGGTAATGATCCTTTTAGTGGCCTTATTTAATTTGCGGAAATCAATTACCATCCTATAACCTGTAATAATTCTTTGAGGAATCAATTCATCTTTATCATTTGGAACGACAGTAATCCCTCCCTTCTTAGGGACACAATGGACACGACTTACCCACTGACTATCAGCAACGGGATAGATTATACCTGCCTCAAGGAGTTTTAGTATTTCTTTTCTTACCACTTCTTTCATTTTAGGATTCACCCCGTCGTTGATGATCACGAACTGGTTTAGCATCTTCTTCCAAATTTATTTTATGTTGACATAGAGTGGGACTAATGCCCTTAAGATCATCAAGAGTATACCCAATAGCAGCACGGTGCTTCTTCAGAGTTTTCAATAATCTCTCTTCCTCATGCTCTGAAAGGTTAGCACTAATAATAACAGGATATATCTTTTTCTCATCAAGATAAGCATATTTAATAGTATTAGGTAACGGTTTAAGCTCAAACACGGGATCACCCTTGGGTGGAGGAGGATCCCCTAAGATTTCAACAGGTAAATTGTTTTTCAGAATAGGTTCATGTTTAAAGAATACTTCATCTATTTCCCTTCTTTCATTCATAAACATGTCATTTTCATGGTCTAGCAAATATTGTTCTAAAGGATCACTAGGAGGTACGGCAATAGAAGCAAGACCAACAATTTCATCCTTACTAGGTAATTCTTCTTCACGGTGTTGTCTACTAAATTTAGAGAAATTAAATTCATGAGTCATATCATCTAAACCGATAGTTACAACATCCCTTTTGCAATCTATGGTAGCATTAACAGTGTTCAGGAAGGGTCTACCAAATATAATGGGACAAAAGCTATCTTGTGGGGAACCAAGAACAAGAAAATCAGTAGGATATTTAGTTTTCCCACACAAGACTTCAACATCTCTAACAATTCCCATTGGTGAAATAGTATCTCTATTAGCAAGTTTAATTGTGACATCAATATCTTCTATCTCAGCAGGTGCAATATCATGCATAATTTCTTTGTATAAGGAATAAGGTATTGCACTAGCACTAGCACCCATATCACATAAGCCATGATAACAATGATCTCCTATTTTAACAGAAATAACATGCATGCCTACCACAGGTCTGTGGAGGTCTAGGTGTGATCGATCTCAGAATTCAAGGAGATGCCCTACAGCTCAAATACTTGCACAAATTTTATAATGCCTGGGATGTACCCTGGGTTCAGCTTGTTTGGGAAACATATTACGCAAACCAAATACCACATGCTTCGGATACGTGTGGGTTCATTTTTGTGGCATCATGTCGCAAAGTTAATGCCCATATATAGGGGAATCACCAACATCCAAGTGGCAAACGGCAGAAATGTACTTTTCTGGAAAGATTTATGGGTCGGTAACATTATTGCGGACAAATATCCAAGAGCGTTCTCTTACGCCATCAATGAAGACATTTCAGTCAGGGATTTCTTGTCCATCACTTCACATCGAGAGGCGTTCCACCTCCCACTCTCGGAACAAGCGCACGCTGAGGTATGCCAACTTCAGTCTGACGTGGCCACGATAACTTTATCTGATGATCAAAATATTTGGTCATATGCGTGGGGATCAGCGCAATTCACTGCACACAAATACTACATGTTCTACTTCAGAGATATTCGGGCACATGAAGCTTTTCTATGGATATGGAAATCAAGATCCACAATGAAAATTAAAGTCTTTGGTTGGTTGCTGCTCTCCGACCGCCTCAACACCAGGAATATGCTTAAACATAGACATTACAACATTGGAGAGGATCACAACTGTATTCTATGTGGGCTACAAATTGAGGAAACCTTGGAGCACTTGTTCTTTGATTGTCACTTCAGTGCTGAATGCTGGACTAGTCTTGGTCTTTCTTGACACAAGGAGCTTCAAGGCTACAAACGGTCACTTTGGCCAAAAACAGTTGGGACTGACCTCTTTTTATGTAGATGTTCTTACTTGCGGCGTGGAGCATATGGAAGGAATGCAATAATAAACACTTTGGGGGGATTGCACGAACAAAAACATCTTGGTTGGACAGACTTAAGAAGGATTTCTCTCTCCTTACCTATAGGGTCAAGGAAAAGCACAAACATCTCATCCCTCTCATACTTGCCTCAATAGCTTAGTACTCTCTCCACCCCCCAAAATGGAGGGTTGACACATGTAAAGATACCATGTAAATTGTACAAAGCTTTCTTAATACAATTTTAATAGTAAGAGGTTGTCCTACTGTTCAAGGTTCGAAAAAATAGGTCTGTTTTTATCTTTAGCACAAGGTTTAGCAATTCTAGCAGTCTCATCAAGAAAATGAATAACATGCCCATCAATATTATCAGACAAGAGATCTTTAACAATAGCAATATCAGGTTCAACTTTAGTTTGCTCATGAGGTGTATAAGTTTTAATATTGCTTTTACGAACCACAGTTGAAGCTTTAGCATGATCTTTTATCCTAACAGGAAAAGGTGGTTTCTCAACATAAGAAGTAGGAACAATAGGATCATTATAAGTGACAATCTTTTCTTCAACTTTAATAGGTGTGGCTACTTTTACTTCTATGGGAGGATGACATTTAAACCACTTCTCCTTGGGGAGATCAACATAAGTAGCAAAAGATTCACAGAAAGAAGCTACTATCTCAGAGTCAAGTCCATATATAGTGCTAAATTTACGGAAAACATCGGTATCCATAAAATATTTAACACAATCAAACCTAGGTGTCATACCTGACTCCTTACCTTTGTCGAGGTCCCAATCTTCAGAGTTGCGTTCAATTCTTTCCAATAAATCCCATTTGAATTCAATAGTCTTCATCATAAAAGAGCCAGCACAAGAAGTATCAAGCATGGCGATTGCTATTAGAAAGCCGAGCATAAAATTTTTGAATAATCATTTCTCTTGAGAGCTCATGATTGGGGCATGAATATAACATTGATTTAAGCCTCCCCCAAGCTTGAGCGATGCTTTCTCCTTCGCGAGGCCAAAAATTATATATATAATTGCGATCACGATGAACAAGATGCATAGGATAAAACTTCTGATGAAATTCCAATTTCAATCATTTGTAATTCCAAGACCCCATATCATCACATAGCCTATACCATGTCGATGCATCTCCCTTCAAAGATAAAGGGAAGACCTTCTTCTTAACAACATCTTCGGGTACACGTGCAAGCTTAAATAATCCACAAACTTCATCCACATATATTAGATGCTCATTAGGATGCTTTGTTCCATCTCCTAAAAAAGGATTAGCTAGCAGTTTTTCTATCATACCCGAAGGAATTTCAAAGCAGACATTTTCATTTTTAGTAGGTTCAGTAGGTTGAGGAGCAACTCTTTGCTATACTGGTTGGGGTGAAGATACCCCGAACAAGCCCCTCAGAGGATTACTTTCCATAGTAACAAGTGACAGTAAATTTCAGCACACTATATAAATTTTTCCTTACCAAATTCCACCTACCAAAGGAGCTTCACTCCCCGACAACGGTGCTAGAAAAGAGTCTTGATGACCCACAAGTATAGGGGATCTATCGTAGTCCTTTCGATAAGTAAGAGTGTCGAACCCAACGAGGAGCAGAAGGAAATGATAAGCGGTTTCCAGCAAGGTATTCTCTGCAAGTACTGAAATAAGTGGTAACAGATAGTTTTGTGATAGGATAATTTGTAACGAGCAACGAGTAACAAAAGTAAATAAAGTGCAGCAAGGTGGCCCAATCCTTTTTGGAGCAAAGGACAAGCCTGGACAAACTCTTATATAGAGAAAAGCGCTCCCGAGGACACATGGGAATATCGTCAAGCTAGTTTTCATCACGCTCATATGATTCGCGTTCGGTACTTTGATAATTTGGTATGTTGGTGGACCGGTGCTTGGGTGCTGTCCTTACTTGGACAAGCATCCCACTTATGATTAACCTCTATTGCAAGCATCCGCAACTACAACAAAAGTATTAAGGTAAACCTAACCATAGCATGAAACATATGGATCCAAATCAGCCCCTTACGAAGCAACGCATAAAGTAGGGTTTAAGCTTTTGTCACTCTAGCAACCCATCATCTACTTATTACTTCCCAATGCCTTCCTCTAGGCCCAAATAATGGTGAAGTGTCATGTAGTCGATGTTCACATAACACCACTAGAGGAGAGACGACATACATCTCATCAAAATATCGAACGAATACCAAATTCACATGACTACTAATAGCAAGACTTCTCCCATGTCCTCAGGAACAAATGTAACTACTCACAAAGCATAAACATGTTCATAATCAGAGGGGTATTAATATGCATATAGGATCTGAACATATGATCTTCCACCAATTAAACCAACTAGCATCAACTACAAGGAGTAATTAACACTACTAGCAACCTACTAGTACCAATCCCTGACTTGAAGACACGGATTGGATACAAGATATGAACTAGGGTTTTGAGAGGAGATGGTGCTGATGAAGATGTTGATGGAGATTGCCCTCTCCCGATGATAGGAGCGTTGGTGATGACAATGGCGATGATTTCCCCCTCCGGGAGGGAAGTTTCCCCGGCAGAACAGCTCCGCCAGAGCCCTAGATTGGTTCTGCCAAGGTTCCGCCTCGTGGCGGCGGAGTTTCATCCGAGAAGATGGCTTCTTATTTTTTTTCCCATCGAAAGACGTCATATAGCAGAAGATGGCCACCGGAGGGCCACCAGGGGGCCCACGAGGTAGGGGAGCGCCCAGGGGGTAGGGCGCGCCCCCCACCCTCGTGGGCAGGGTGTGGCCCCCCTGGTGAACTTCTTCCGCTGAGTATTTTTTATATATTCTGAAAACGTCTTCCGTGAAGTTTCAGGACTTTTGGAGCTGTGCAGAATAGGTATCTAATATTTGCTCCTTTTCCAGCCCAGAATCCCAGCTGCCGGCATTCTCCCTCTTTATGCAAACCTTGTAGAATAAGAGAGAATAGGCATAAGTATTGTGACATAATGTGTAATAACAGCCCATAATGCAATAAATATCGATGTAAAAGCATGATGCAAAATGGACGTATCAAGATCCACGTTGGGTTTCACTCCGACGAAATTCTCGCACAAGTGCGCAAAAATGGCCATGGTCACCATTGCATTCGGCGTGAAGTCAAGGAGATGGAATCCATAGATGGTCATGATCGCCTCGAAGAAATCAGAGAAGGGGGGACAGAGGCCACAGATAAAGTAAGCAAAGAAGAATCGGTACAAGTTTGGCGGATCTTCCTTCCCCTCCGCCAAAACATTGGGCGCTCCATGCCTTTTCAGAACGGGCCTCCCCCACAGATACCCATACCTCACTTGAAGAACTGAGCTGCTCAAGGTCGACGGAAGGAAGACGACGTCTCCCCTCCGTTTCTTGTTCAGCTCCGCTGCCCTCTTGCTTCCCTCGGTGGCGACTTCCTTCATCGCGGCCGTCTGCTTTCCCTTCTCTACGGGTTTCTTGCCCATATCCGCAGCGGCGATGCGGGAGGAGAAAGGATACGGTGGGAAGGACAGCAGCGGGCAGAGGAGTGAGAGGAGGAACCATTGTTTGGCTTGTAGAGGAAGAAGATGGGAGAGCGGGGTGAGAGACAGGTGAACCATGTCGTTCTGCTTTTCCCTGCTCCTAAGGGGGAAGTGCGGGACAGGGGCGTGATGCTTCAAAAAGTTACCGTTTTACCTTAACTGCAACAGTCCCATGACCCCACTACGCGCAGTAATTGCGTGAAGTGGACGTCGGATTGACTAGTCGCGTGACAAAATGGCGCACGCAGACCTCTCATGTCACGTGCACGCGCACTGTTTGGGGCCTAACCCAACGTGCCATGCGACATGTGTGGCTCAGGCCCGGGGGCTTATGTGGGGGAAAATAGACAGGGGTATACGTTTTCCCCTGAATCATGCACGGACAAGCCAAGGCCAAGCCAGAGAGTAAGGAACCAAGAGCATCAAAGGACCAACATTAGTCCTGGCCATGGTAGCTCGGCCCGAACGGCCCGGCCCGGCCCGATGCGAAAAAGCCCGACCCGGCCCAGCCTGACGCTGCTCCCGGGCCAGGCTCAGGCCTATATTTTGAGCCCGAAGACTAGGTCGGGCTGGGCCCTGGCCCACTGTTTTTGACATTTATTGAAGAGGCCCGGCCCGAGGCCCGGGGGTCTTTTTGTAGTGGCGGGCCGGGCTCGGGCCTGAAAAGTAGGCTCGGTGGCCGGGCCAGGCCCGGGCCTGAGTTTTTTACCTCGGGCTTGGTCAGGCCCGGCCCGAAGCCCAGCCCGGCCCGGTGGATGGCCAAGTATAACCAACATGCAGATCAAGAGGACCAAAGTTAAGCCAGAGAAGCAAGATACCTCCAGGAGAAAAGCTTCCCTTGCCGGGCAGGCGAGCTCGACAAGGACGGGCCCACCCCCGGAAGAAGACGTCCAAGACATCCCGGCAGAGCCTACCGGGACTCGCGAAGGCAAAACCACCTCACCCAACCACTCTACCACAACCCACGTCGTCAATCAGTGTGGTGTTAAGCCGCAAAGTGACTAAGTGGCAGCCATTCGCCATATGGCGGCCTCTTTCTACAAGAAATGCCTACAAATGGCACCCGTCCTGCGACATGTCAAGCAAGCAGGCGTGGAGCTGGCAAGGCTTCCCGGGCACCCAATGACGTGACGTTAAGCGGTGCATTTAATGCACCCTGTCAGCCTACAGAGTTAGGTATGATAGCACTGTTTGCTATCTTATTAGTGCATAATGACTACTTTGCCATTGTGGTAACCCCTTAATCTATAAAAGGAGGCCAATGGCAACCGTAGAAAGGGTTAGAATGTTGGATAACTCACACACCCATACGTGTGTAGCCACTACCGCCCTTGCCGGGCAAGTGTACTACGCTCCACCACCACTCTTCCACCATCAATCCACCAAAGCAGGAGTAGGGTTTTACGCCTCGCAGTGGCCCGAACCTGGGTAAAATTGCATGTGTGATCTCCGCCGTGCTGCCCCACGCTCGTCTACTCTTTGTGCAATGCAACGTCCCCCCTGCCGAACTAGCAAGGGGCCCTCTGGTCCCATAGGTGGCCGTGGTTTCCCATGACACTTGGGAGCCTCCGACAAGATTGTGGAGTTGAACGAACCAAGAGGTTTGTAAGGGCAAGGAGGTTGCCTACTTTGTGAAGATCTACCCGATTAAGGCAAGTCCTTCGTGGGCGATGGCCATGGTGGGACAGACAAGGTTGCTTCTTCATGGACCCTTTGTGGGTGGAGGCCTCCGTGAACTCGCGCAGCCATTACCCTTCGTGGGTTGAAGTCTCCATCAACGTGGACGTACGATGGCACCACCTATCGGAATCACGCCAAAAATCTATATGTCATCATTGCGTTTGCACTCTCCAAACCTTTACCTTCATATACAATGTTTCACTTTAGGCTGCTACACTCTTAGAATTGCATGTGTAGGTTGATTGCTTGACTTGTGCTAGTTGCTAAAATCTACCCACAACTAAAATTGGGAAAAGGCTACATTTTTATATGGTCAAGTAGTCTAATCACCCCCCTCTATACCTACTTCCGATTCTACATTTGGCAAGAAACCTAAGTTGTCGTTTCTTAAAGTTTGGGTATCTGATGCTTATGTCAAAAGGCTTCAGCCTGATAAGCTCGAACCCAAAGCAGAGAAGTGTGTCCTCATAGGATACCCGAAAGGAACTATTGGGTATACCTTCTACCACATATCCAAAGGCAAAATCTTTGTTGCTAAGAATGGGTCCTTTCTAGAGAAGGAGTTTCTCTCAAAGAAGTGAGTGGGAGGAAAGTAGAACTTAATGAGGTAGTTGTACCTACTCTCGAATTGGAAAGTAGTACATCAGAGAAAACCGTTCCCGTGATGCCTACACCAACCAGAGAGGAAACAAATGATGATGATCATGAAATTTCAGATCAAGTTACTACTAAACCTTGTAGGTCGACCAGAACACGTTCCGCATGAGAGTGGTACGGTAATCCTGTCCTAGAAGTCTTGTTGTCAGACAACGGCAAACCTACGAACTATGCAGAAGCTATGATGAGCCCAGTTTCCAAAAAAATGGCTTGAGGCCATGAAACCTGAGATAGGATCCACGTATGAGAACAAAGTGTGGACTTTGGTGGATTTTCCCAATGATCGGCAAGCCATTGAGAATAAATGGATCTTCAAGAGGATAATATCACTATCTACAAAGCTCGACTTGTTGCAAAAGGTTTTCGACAAGTTCAAGGGGTTGACTATGATGAGACTTTCTCACCCATAGCAATGCTTAAGTATGTCCGAATCATGTTAGCAATTGCCGCATTTTATGATTATGAAATCTGGCAAATGGACGTCAACTGTATTTCTTAACGAGTTCCTTAAGGAAGAGTTATATATGATGCTGATACGTCTCCAACATATCTATAATTTTTTATTGTTCCATGCTGTTTTATTATCAATCTTGGATGTTTTATAATCATTTTATATCATTTTTGGTACTAACCTATTTATATAGTGCCTAGTGCCAGTTCCTGTTTTTTCCATGTTTTTTACATCGCAGGAAATCAATATCAAACGGAGTCCAAATGGCACGAAACTTTATGATGATTTTTTATGGGCCAAAAGGAAGAAGATGGGCCCTAGTTGCACCCGGGGGTACCCCGAGGGGGCACAACCCACCAAGGCACGCCAGGAGGCCCTGGTGTGCCCCGGTGGGTTGTGCCCACCTCAGGTGCCCCCCGGACCGCCTCTTTGCTCTATAAATACTCAAAAAATCCCAGAACCCTAGGGGATTCGATGAAATATTCATCCAGCCGTTGCAGAGTCCAGAAACACTTGATCCAATCTAGACACCATCATGGAGGGGTCCACCACTTCCATTGGTGCCTCTCCGATGATGTGTGAGTAGTTCTTTGTAGACCTTCGGGTCCGTAGTTAGTAGCTAGATGGCTTCATCTCTCTCTCTTGATCCTCAATACAATGGTCTCTTGGAGATCCATATGATGTAACTCTTTTGCGGTGTGTTTGTTGGGATCGATGAACTTCGAGTTTATGATCAGATCTATGTTTTTATATCCATGAAAGTATTTGAGTTTCTTTGATCTCTTTTATGCGTGAACTCTTATAGCCTCGTATTTCTTCTCCGATATTTGGGTTTTGTTTGGCCAACTCGATCTATTTACCTTGCAATGGGAAGAGGTGCCCGGTAGTGGGTTCGATGTTACGGTGCTTGATCCCAGTGACAGAAAGGGAACCGACACATATGTATCGTTGCCACTAAGGATAAAAAGACAAGACCTATATCTACCGCCATATAGATAAACGGATCTTGTCTACATCATGTCATCGTTCTTATTGCATTACTCCGTTTTTCCATGAACTTAATACACTAGATGCATGATGGATAGTGGTCGATGTGTGGAGTAATAGTAGTAGATGCAGTCAGGAGTCGGTCTACTAATCTTGGACGTGATGCCTATGTAATGATCATTGCCTGGATATCGTCATAATTATTTGACGTTCTATCAATTGCCCAACAGTAATTTGTTTACCCACTGTTTGCTATTTTTCTCGCGAGAAGCCACTAGTGAAACCTACGGCCCCTGGGTCTTATTTCTTATACATTTGCCTTTGTAGTCTACTTTTTCCTTGCTTTTATTTTCAGATCTATTAAACCAAAAATCCAAAAATACTTTGATGCACTTTATTTTATTTGCGATCTATTTGTCCAATCTATTACAACCTTTTTACCGTCACGCACCAATTTTTGGCGCCGTTACCTGAAAGGGATTGACAACTTAACACGTCGGGTTGCGAGGGGTTGTTATTTGTGTGCAGGGGTTGTTTATGTTGTGTTGCTTGGTTCTCCTACTGGTTCGATAACCTTGGTTTCATAACTGAGGGAAATACCTACCGCCGTTGTGCTGCATCATCCCTCCCTCTCCTGGGAAATACCGACTTAGTTCCAGCTGCCATCAGATGCAACCAGAAGATTTTGTCGATCCTAAAGGTGCTAATAATGTGTGCAAGCTCCAGCGATCCATTTATGGACTGGTGCAAGAATCTTGGAGTTGGAATATACGCTTTGATGATGTGATCAAAGCATATGGTTTTATACAGACTTATGGTGAAGCCTGTATTTACAAGAAAGTGAGTGGGAGCTCTGTAGCATTTCTGGTGTTATATGTGGATGACATATTACTGATTGGAAATGATATAGAACTTATGGATAGCTTAAAAGGATACTTGAATAAGAATTTTTCAATAAAAGACCTCGGTGAAGCTACTTACATATTGGGCATCAAGATCTATAGGGATAGATCAAGACGCTTAATACGACTTTCACAAAGCACATACCTTGACAAAGTTTTGAAGAAGTTCAAAATGGATCAGTCAAAGAAAGGGTTCTTGCCTGTGTTGCAAGGTGTGAAGTTGAGTAAGACTCAAAGCCCGACCACGATAGAAGATAGGGAGAGAATGAAAGTCATTCCCTGTGCCTCAGCCATAGGTTCTATAAAGTATGCCATCCTGTATACCAGACCTTTTGTGTGCCTTGACATGAGTCTAGCAAGGGGATACAATAGTGATCCAGGAGTGGATCACTAGACAGTGGTCAAAATTATCCTTAGGTACCTAAGAGGACTAAGGAAATGTTTCTTGGTTATGGAGGTGATAAAGAGTTCGTCGTAAAGGGTTACGTCAATGCAAGCTTTGACACCGATTCGGATGACTCTGAGTCTCAATATGGATACATATTGAAAGTGGGAGCAATCAGCTAGAGTAGCTCCATGCAGAGCATTGTAGACATAGAAATTTGAAAATACATATGGATTTGAATGTAGCAGACCCATTGACTAAACTTCTCTCACAAGCAAAACATGATCACACCTTAGAACTCTTTGGGTGTTAATCACATGGCGATGTGAACTAGATTATTGACTCTAGTGAACTCTTTGGGTGTTAATCACATGGCCATGTGAACTAGATTATTGACTCTAGTGCAAGTGGGAGACTGATGGAAATATGCCCTAGTGGCAATAATAAAATGGTTATTATTATATTTCCTTAATCATGATAAAGGTTTATTATTCATGCTAGAATTGTATTGACCGGAAACTTAAATACATGTGTGGGTACATAAACGAATATTGTGTCCCTAGTGAGCCTCTACTAGACTAGCTCGTTGATCAAAGATGGTTAAGGTTTCCTAACCATAGACATGAGTTGTAATTTGATAACGGGATCACATCATTAGGAGAATGATGTGATGGACAAGACCCATCCGTTAGCATAGCATATGATCGCCCAGTTTATTGCTGCTGCTTTCTTAATGTCAAATACAAATGTCAAATACATATTCCTTCGACCATGAGATCATGCAACTTCCGGATACCGGAGGAATGCCTTGTGTGTTATCAAATGTCACAACGTGACTGGGTGATCATAAAGATGCTCTACATGTATCTCTGAAGGTGTCTGTTGAGTTGGCATGGATCGAGATTGGGATTTGTCACTTCGTGTATCGAAGAGGTATCTCTGGGCCCTCTCGGTAATATAGCATCACAAGAAGCTTGCAAGCAAAGTGACTAAGAAGTTAGTTACGAGATGATGTATTACGGACTGAGTAAAGAGAGTTCCCGGTAACGAGATTGAACTAGGTATGGAGATACCGATGATCGAATCTCGGGCAACATACCGACAGAAAAATGGAACTACGTATGTTGTCATAAAGGTTCGACCGATAAAGATCTTCGTAGAATCTGTAGGAACCAATATGGTCATCCAGGTCCCGCCATTGGTTATTGACCAGACAAGCGTCTCAATCATGTCTACATTATTCTCGGACCCGTAGGGTCCGCACGCTTAACGTTCGTTGATGATATAGTATTATATGAGTTATGTATGTTGGTGACTGAATGTTGCTCGGTGTCCCGGATGAGATCGCAGACATGATGAGGAGCTCCGGAATGGTCCGGAGGTAAAGATTGATATATGGGACAATAATGTCTGATCTCCGGAAGGGTTTCGGAATTCACCGGAAAGGGTTTTAGATGTTTCCCGAAATGCTCTGGTACGAGAACACTTTATTTGGGCCAAGGGGTAAAGCCCACGGGGCTTTAGGAAGGTTGTCGTGGAAATATCATGTCAGATGTCCTAGAGAGAGGACTTAGTCGTGGATCCATCATGTTGAGGTTAGCTTAAAGGGGTTAATCAGGACAAAGGACGCGAGGAGTTTATACTGGTTCGGCCCCTTACGGTGAAGGTAAAAGCCTAATCCAGTTGTATGTGGAATTGCTAGGGTTTCGATGAGCGGGGAGCGAATACGCTTGACCGGCTCTCGAATCTGTTTTTTCTTGTCCTAAGCTACCGCCGGGTCATCCCATTATATACACGGGTTGATGCCCTGCGGCCTACAGAGTCCCAGCCGGCTCATACAACGTGTTCGGCTCGGTGATGTATCTTATATGCCTTACATTACAAGTTTTACATACATGGCGGTTTATACGTATGGGCCTTAAGCCGCCTTCGGGTCTGAGCCCACTACTAAGCTTATCTATGAATCGTCATGAAATCTTGGGCTTCATAACGATAAATCTTCATGGGGATGACCCGGCCCTCCTGGGCGGGTCATATCTAATAGTTATATCCCCAGCATTAGGCCCCAGATTGATTTGAACTTGTTCATGTCAATCTTCAAGACTTAGAAAAAAATCCTTCCTTCTCTTATCTATGAAAACTTCATAACCCGCCATGACATCACCTCCCAATATTTCCAGAAATTGCAATGATTTCATCTTCAACGAATCTTTGCCTTAATGTCTTTTCGAAAATCGAGGCACCCATCTAGCTGGATAACTTTCATTTGCTCTCCTCGTTTTTTGCACCTGCATGTTCGCTTGTCTCCTTATAAATAGGTACGACTGGTCTTACTCATTCTCCTCCTTTCTAGCATCTTCTTCCTCTTGCAACCCTTCTGCCATTCGAACTCCGCCGCCGTCGCAGAACACCTCATCTTCCTCAACCTCGGCCGATGCATTAGCCTGAGTTGATCCAGAGAACGGCGGCGACCCTCCGTAGTAGATCTGCATCCGTAAGTTTCAGTCTTTCCATACCTTAGATCCGCATTAGGGTTCACGAGCTCCTCTGTGTTCTTCATATTTTGTCGTAGTTCATCATAGTTCATCCCCCATGCTGTGTTGTGAACTTCTTGATCTAAAAAATGGCATAAAATCAATGCGGTAGTTGTTTTACTCCTACTTTCAATACCAGTAGATCCCCTTTTCTTGGAAGAAAAAACCTTGTGCAAGCTCATGAACTCATCTGTACTGATTTTTAGGTCTAGATTAATTTTCCTTTTTTGAATAGCCGTTGATCCAAAGTAATATCTGCAGTCTGTGAAACTTGTTTCCCTCAGTACTTAACCAATTTTTTGTTACTTGCAATTTTTGAATCTCCTTAGTCATGGCGGCTTACCATGCCGGCTTATTTTTCCTTCATATACCATTAGCCCTTATTTAAGCCACCATTACACATCTATATTGCAATCATTAACCTGTAATTTCACCAATTAACTTGAAACGGCAAATTACTTCATTTTTAGCTTGTCCTTTCGCCGTGCCGCCAAAGACAACGACAGTTTGCAACTGGGTCCCTTCCACGGTCACTGAGGACACCCTAAAAGATTTTGTCACCATTGGGTATTTACCAGAAAAGAGCATTATGTCCTACCGCGCTCCTGACCCGGGCAAAGAAAAGCCTCAGCCAAAAGATGGTGAAATCATCGTCTTTACCGATCATATGAACCAGGGTTTTTCACCGCCCGGCTCAAAATTCTTCAGAGATGTCCTGCATTTTTTCAAGCTTCATCCGCGAGACATTGGACCCAATTTTTCCAAGTTTTCTGCGAGGTTTATCTTCAAGAAGCACCTATTGTTGAACTCTTTAGAGAGTACTTTTACTTAAACCTCCAGAATGAGTATACCAACGGCCCCAGTTTAGAACTTGGTGGGATTTCAATTCAGCACAGACGGGATGCTATCTTTCCCCTAGTAGTCTTGTCAAGCCATCCCAAGGATTGGAACCAAACCTGGTTCTATTGCAAAGATACGTCACCGGCTGATGAAAAACCAATGTTGGGTTATCGTGCTGAGTGCCTTGACGCTAAATATTCGCTCCCTGATAAACTCTCTGCCGCTGAACGCAAGAAACTTCAACCAACCATCAAAAGGGTTCAAGCCTTGCTGGGGAACGGCTTTACTGTAGTTGACTTGATCCGCTGTTGGATCGCATGGCGGATCATCCCTCTAAGCCGCCGATCTGATTTGATGTGCAACTACACCGGAGGAACAGACGATCCATTACGTCATAGCTACCTTCGTCTGACTGAAGAAGCCATTGTTGAGATGTTAACCACCCTTGTCAACAGCAAATATGAAGACTGTAGCAAAGTAGGATTGAATCCTTTCTGCAAACTTAACCCGGCACCAGAGGTAAATTCCCTTGACTCCTTTTTCTTTAGTAGTTAAGTATTTGCATGAGTTTCAATCTGTTATTTTCCTACAGGCTAAATCTGATTTTAGGAAGGCCAAATATGATCATGAGGCTGCCAAGAAAGCTAGAGCCGCTGCAATAGCCGCCAAGAAGACATCCAGAAAATCTAAAAAGAAACCAACTGCCTCTGAGTTACTCAAGCTGGATGGCATCTCTGAGTCAGAGGTAGCCCTTGACTCTCTTGGCCTGCTTTTTAACAACCTTATTGACACTGATTATTACCAGGATGACACGGGGGCCAGCCAGGCAGTAGAAGAAGAGGTAAATATTATTTCCTCCGACTCAGAACCTTTGCCAAGGCAGAAACCTCGGCGGGTAACCCGGAAAGTAAGGTTTTCACACCCCTTGTCTTATTTAGATCCTCATTTTCTTTTGAAAAAGCAGCAACATGAGAGCCGCCATCAGACCCGGACCAGTGGAGATAATGAGCTGCCCTCCGGCTTACTGAAAACTCCTTGGAAATGCCAGAATGAGGTTCTTTTACCTCTTAACTCTGATGAACGACTCACTTTTATAAATCACTCAACCATAATTCCATTTTTCTTTACAGGAGATTGCTCGTTCCTCCTCTGGTGATTCCTCCCAAACTCAGCTGCCGGCTTTTAAGACCGCCCCCGGGTAAAGATAATTGATGCGGAGCATCCTATGTACATCACCATGTCAAGAGTCCGTTTGGCGAGTGACACGTGCGACATCTACTTCACATACCCAAAGGTGAATCATCTCCTTTACACGTGCTCACTTGACCCCTTCGAGGATGGTATACTACTTGACACTCTAATCGTGTGCATGCATAGGTATTGTCGGAACACTACGGACGACGAGGAGGAGTGCAAGCGCCAAGGTACAACTACACCATCCGCGAGGGAAGCCTGGAAGCGACGATGGAAGAAGACGGAGATGTTGATGCTACAGTGACCGGACATTCGGCGCCTGTGCAGCCGCCCAGGATCTGCACCAACAGAAGGCCAAGAGCTTCAGCAGCTGGACATCTGGCGCCAGCCCGGACATCCGGCGCCTCAGCAACGCCCGGACATCCGGCGACCAACCCCGGAAATCCGGCGACGCCTATCCAGAGAAGAACAGATCCGGCCACCACCAGGCCGGACATCCGGTGTCTCGCGAACAGCCGGACATCCGGCCCCCAACCCGGACATCCAGCGCCTGCCTGCGCGTAGAGTCGGGCCAAAGGCCCATGTATCCCTCTTTCCCACTTACCCCTTCGTGGCTTAGACTATATATACTACTCCCCCTCCTCCTAGTTAGGGTTAGCGTTGGTTTAGCTCATATTTAGAGATAGAGCTACGCTCATCCACTTAGGATCTACTCCTTGAGAGAGACCGCGACCTCTTTGGAGAAGATCTCTTTGGATTCAAGACCTCCTTGCGGAGAAGATCATCAAGACCCCCTCTTGGGCGGCCCCATCAAGACCTCCTCACGCAGAAGACCATTAACTTTTGTATCGTCCGTTGTTGATTGTGGATCGTGTATCTTCTCTTATGTACTCGAGGATCTAGCACATGTGTGACTATTTCTTGTTGGTTGAGTGATTCTCTCGTGTTTCCCCTCGTGATTTCCCTCGTTTTCCCCCTCGTGTTCCTCGTGTTCTTCGCGGGATCCGCTCCTTTCGTGAAAGATCGGCCACTAGGGTTCCACCCTACATCATCTTGGTATCATGAGCCATGTTGATCACGATTTTGGAGCCTCCCCCTTGTTTTCTAGCCTTCTTTTGTTTGATTTCGTCCTAAATTCGAAAATTCCCCACCAAAAATACCCCCCCCCCATTTTTTTGCGATTTGTTGGTGTGATGATATTTTGTTGATTTTGATCCATGGATTCATTGTGTCTTGAGTAGATCTATCTTTCCCCCAAGTTTCCCCACTTTCCATCCACGAAATCCATCAAATTTTGCCCTTGAAATAATCAATTTCCGCCCCCAATTCGAAAATTTCCACCCCAAACGAGATCTGGAATTGTCGGGCCGGACATCCGGGCCAAAGGCCGGATATTCGGGCCATTGGGCCGGACATCCGGCTCCTGGAACACCAAATCTGCTCGGTTATGGACATAAGCTCCCGGATTTCTGGCCCCGAGCCCGGATGCCCGGCCCTTGACATCTCAGCCATCCCCGTTTCACCGTTTTGTCCATAACTAATTCACCCGGAGTCTGATTTTCGTGTTCTTTAGCTCATTGAAAAGCTCTTGACATCCGCCTTCCAACAAAAATACTACCATAACCATTTGACTCCATCAAATTTTTGGAACTTTGGCATCTTCGCCTAGGGCTTCCACCACACCCTCTGCATAACCACCACCGACTTCCGCAACCTAACTTTGTTCCTTATAGCATTAGTGGTTGTATGTCTCCTAAGGTGTTTAGGCTACTTAGGGACGATTGCTTTTTCATCAACCACCACCACCATAACCCCCACATAGGCTTGCCCACCATACACTTCCACCACCCCAACTTAACCCAATTTTGTTTGTGTTGTGAGTTGTGTCTCCTAAGGTGTTTTGGCTACTTAGGGATCGTGCTTCCAACTATGACACCGTGTATAGTCCACCACCTTACCATCCACTTCCCCATTGCATCTCAAAACCCATCATTGCATTCCCGCAATCCCATTGGGCTTCCGCAAAAACCACCACCGCTTTCCCGCTACCACCATTTGACATTTGACATTTGAGATTTTGAGTTCACGGTTTTTCCGTTTCCTAAGGTGTTTCGGCTACTTAGGGACGTGATGTATACTACACAACCTTCTTCTTGTAGACGTTGTTGGTCCTCCAAGTGTAGAGGTTTGTAGGACAGTAGCAAATTTCTCTCAAGTGGATGGCCTAAGGTTTATCAATCCGTAGGAGGCGTAGGATGAAGATGGTCTCTCTCAAGCAACCCTGCAACCAAATAACAAAGAGTCTCTTGTGTCCCCAACACACCCAATACAATGGTAAATTGTATAGGTGCACTAGTTCGGCGAAGAGATGGTGATACAAGTGGTATATGGATAGTAGATAAAGGTTTTTGTAATCTGAAAATATAAAAACAGCAAGGTAACTATTGATAAAAGTGAGCGTAAATGTTATTGCAATGCGTTGAAACAAGGCCTAGGGTTCATACTTTCGCTAGTGCAAGTTCCCTCAACAATAATAACATAATTGGATCACATAACTATCCCTCAACATGCAACAAAGAGTCACTCCAAAGTCACTAATAGCGCAGAACAAACAAAGAGATTATGGTAGGGTACGAAACCACCTCAAAGTTATTCTTTCCAATCAATCCGTTGGGCTATTCCTATAAGTGTCACAAACAGCGCTAGAGTTCGTACTAGAATAACACCTTAAGACACAAATCAACCAAAACCCTAATGTCACCTCAAGTATCCGTGGGTATGATTATACGATATGCATCACACAATCTCAGATTCATCTATTCAACCAACACATAGGACCTCAAAGAGTGCCCCAAAGTTTCTACCAGAGAATCACGACGAAAACGTGTGCCAACCCCTATGCATAGGTTCATGGGCGAAACCCGCAAGTTAATCACCAAAACATACATCAAGTGAATCACGTGATATCCCATTGTCACCACAGATACGCACGGCAAGACATACATCAAGTGTTCTCAAATCTTTAAAGACTCAATCCTATAAGATAACTTCAAAGGGGAAACTCAATCCATTAAAAGAGAGTAGAGAGGGGAGAAAACATCATAAGATCCAACTATAATAGCAAAGCTCGCGATACATCAAGATCGTACCACCTCAAGAACACCAGAGAGAGAGATCAAACACATAGCTACTGGTACATACCCCCAGCTCCGAGGGAGAACTACTCCCTCCTCGTCATGGAGAGCACCGGGATCATGAAGATGGCCACCGGAGAAGGATTGCCCCCTCCGGCAGGGTGCCGAAATGGGTCTAGATCGGCTTTCGGTGGCTACAGAGGCTTCTGGCGGCGGAACTCCCGATCTATTGTGCTCTCTGATCGTTTTAGGGTATATGGAGATATATATAGGCGGAAGAAGTACGTCAGGGGAGCCACGAAGGGCCCATGAGGGTGGAGGGCGCGCCCAGGGGGTGGGCGCACCCCCTGCCTCGTGGCTTCCTTGTTGCTTCCCTTACGTGGACTCCAAGTCTCTCGGGTTGCTTTCCTTCCAAAAATAAGTTCCGTGAAGTTTCAGGTCAATTGGACTCCATTTGATTTTCCTTTTCTGCGATACTCTAAAACAAGGGAAAAAACAGAAACTGGCACTGGGCTCTAGGTTAATAGGTTAGTCCCAAAAATCATATAAAATAGCATATAAATGCATATAAAACATCCAAGGTTGATAATATAATAGCATGGAACAATAAAAAATTATAGATACGTTGGAGACGTATCAGCACCCCCAAGCTTAATTCCTGCTCGTCCTCGAGTAGGTAAATGATAAAAACAGAATTTTTGATGTGGAATGCTACCTAACATATTCATCATGTATTTCTCTTTATTGTAGCAAGAATATTCAGATCCATAAGATTCAAGACAAAAGTTTAATATTGACATGAAAATAATAATACTTCAAACATACTAACTAAGCAATCATGTCTTCTCAAAATAACATGGCCAAAGAAAGTTCATCCCTACAAAATCATATAGTTTAGTCATGCTCCATTTTCGTCACACAAGAATGCTCTCATCATGCACAACCCCGATGACAAGCCAAGCAATTGTTTCATACTTTAGTAATCTCAAACCTATAAACTTTCACGCAATATATGAGCGCGAGCCATGGACATAGCACTATGGGTGGAATAGAATATAATGAGGGGGGTTATGTGGAGAAGACAAAAAGGAGAAAGTCTCACATCAACGAGGCTAATCAATGGGCTATGGAGATGCCCACTGATTGATGTTAATGCAAGGAGTAGGGATTGCCATGCAACGGATGCACTAGAGCTATAAATGTATGAAAGCTCAACAAAAGAAACTAAGTGGGTGTGCATCCAACTTGCTTGCTCACGAAGACCTAGGGCACTTGAGGAGGCCCATTGTTGGAATATACAAGCCAAGTTCTATAATGAAAATTTCCCACTAGTATATGAAATTGACAAAACAAGAGACTCTCTATCATGAAGGTTATGGTGCTACTTTGAAGCACAAGTGTGGCAAAGGATAGTAACATTGTCCCTTCTCTCTTTTTCTCTCATTTTTTTATTTGGCCTTTTCTCTTTTTTTATATGGACTTTCTCCCTTTTTTTGGGGGGGGGGCTTCTCCTTTTTTATGCCCTTTCTATTTTTTTCCTCACTTGGGACAATGCTCTAGAAAATGATTATCATCACACTTCTATTTATTTACAACTCAATGATTACAACTCGATGCTAGAACAAAAGATGACTCTATATGAATGCCTCCGGTGGTGTACCGGGATATGCAATGAACCAAGAGTGACATGTATGAAAGAATTATGAACGGTGGCTTTGCCACAAATACTATGTCAACTACATGATCATGTTAAGCAATATGACAATGATGAATGTGTCATGATAAACGGAATGGTGGAAAGTTGCATGGCAATATATCTCGGAATGGCTATGGAAATGCCATAATAGGTAGGTATGGTGGCTGTTTTGAGGAAGATATAAGGAGGTTTATGTGTGAAAGAGCGTATCATATCATGGGGTTTGGATGCACCGGCGAAGTTTGCGCCAACTCTCAATGTGAGAAAGGGCAATGCACGGTACCGAAGAGGCTAGCAATGATGGAAGGGTGAGAGTGCGTATAATCCATGGACTCAACATTAGTCATAAAGAACTCACATACTTATTGAAAAAATCTACAAGTCATCAAAAACCTCGGCACTACACGCATGCTCCTAGGGGGATAGATTGGTAGGAAAAGACCATCGCTCGTCCCCGACCGCCACTCATAAGGAAGACAATCCAATAACACCTCATGTTTCAAATTTGTTACACAACATTCACCATACGTGCATACTACGGGACTTGCAAACTTCAACACAAGCATTTCTCAAATTCAAAACTACTCAACTAGCACAACTTTGATATTATTACCTCCATATCTCAAAACAATCATCAAGCATCAAACTTCTCTTAGTATTCAATGCACTCTATATGAAAGTTTTTATTATATCCCTCTTGGATGCCCATCATATTAGGACTTGTTTCATAACCAAAGCAAACTACCATGCTGTTCTAAAGACTCTCAAAATGATATAAGTGAAGCACGAGAGTACATCTATTTCTTCAAAATAAAACCACCATCGTGCTCTAAAAGATATAAGTGAAGCACTAGAGCAAATGACAAACTACTCTGAAAGATATAAGTGAAGATCAATGAGTAGTCGAATAATTATGCAACTATATGAAGACCCTCTAACATTTAAGAATTTCAGATCTTGGTATTTTATTCAAACATCAAGCAAAACAAAAAAAAGTAAATGATGCTCCAAGCAAAACACATATCATGTGGTGAATAAAAATATAGCTCCAAGTAAAGTTACCAATGAACGAAGACGAAAGAGGGGATGCCTTCCGGGGCATCCCCAAGCTTAGGCTTTAGGTTGTCCTTGAATATTAAATTGGGGTGCCTTGGGCATCCCCAAGCTTTGGCTCTTGCCACTCCTTATTCCATAGTCCATCGAATCTTTACCCAAAACTTGAAAACTTCACAACACAAAACTTAACAGAAAACTCGTAAGCTCCGTTAGCGAAAGAAAACAAAACACCACTTCAAGGTACTGTAATGAACTCATTATTGACTTATATTGGTGTTAAACCTACTGTATTCCAACTTCTCCATGGTTTGTAAACTATTTTACTAGCCATAGATTCATCAAAATAAGCAAACAACACACGAAAAACAGAATCTGTCCAAAAACAGAACAGTCTGTAGTAATCTGTATCAAACGTATACTTCTGTAACTCATAAAATTCTCAAATAAATTGGTGGACCTGAGTAATTTGTCTATTAATCATCTGCAAAAAGATCAAAAAGACTTTCCCCAAGTCTTCCCAATGGTTCTACTTGGCACAAACACTAATTAAAAGCATAAAACCACATCTAAACAGAGGCTAGATGAATTATTTATTACTAAACAGGAGCAAAAATCAAGGAACAAAAATAAAATTGGGTTGCCTCCCAACAAGCGCTATCGTTTAACGCCCCTAGCTAGGCATGATGATTTCAATGATGCTCACATAAAAGATAAGGATTGAAACATAAAGAGAGCATCATGAAGAATATTACTAACACATTTAAGTCTAACCCACTTGCTATGCATAGGGATTTTGTGAGCAAACAACTTATGGGAACAATAATCAACTAGCATAGGAAGGCAAAACAAGCATAACTTTAAAACTTTAAGCACATAGAGAGGAAACTTGATATTATTGCAATTCCTACAAGCATATATTCCTCCCTCATAATAATTTTTAGTAGAATCATGAATGAATTCAACAATATAACCAGCACCAAAAGCATTCTTTTCATGATCTACAAGCATAGAAAATGTACTACTCTCCACATAAGCAAATTTCTTCTCATGAATAGTAGTGGGAGCAAACTCAACAAAGTAACTATCATGGGATTGAAAACTGAAATCAAGATGACAAGTTTCATTGTTATCATTATTCTTTAAAGCATACGTGTCATCACAATAATCATCATAGATAGGAGGCATCCTTTCATCAGAGTAAATTTGCTCATCAAAGCTTGGGGGACAAAAAATATCATCTTCATTAAACATAGCTTCCCCAAGCTTGTGGCTTTGCATATCATTAGCATCATAGATATTCAAGGAATTCATACTAACAACATTGCAATCATGCTCATCATTCAAATATTTAGTGCCAAACATTCTAATGCATTCTTCTTCTAGCACTTGAGCACAATTATCGGAATCCTTATTTTCATGATAGATATTAAAAAGATGAAGCATATGAGGTACCCTTAATTCCATTTTTTGTAGTTTTCTTTTATAAACAAGACTAGTGCTAAAACAAGAAACAAAAAGATTTGATTGCAAGATCTAAAGATATACCGTCAAGCGCTAACCTCCCCGGCAACGGCGCCAGAAAAGAGCTTGATGTCTACTACACAACCTTCTTCTTGTAGATGTTGTTGGGCCTCCTAGTGCAGAGGTTTGTAGGACAGTAGCAAATTTCCCTCAAGTGGATGACCTAAGGTTTATAAATCCATAGGAGGCGTAGGATGAAGATGGTCTCTCTCAAGCAACCCTGCAACCAAATATCAAAGAGTCTCTTGTGTCCCCAACACACCCAATACAATGGTAAATTATATAGGTGCACTAGTTCGGCGAAGAGATGGTGATACAAGTGGTATATAGATAGTAGATAAAGGTTTTTGTAATCTGAAAATATAAAAACAGCAAGGTAACTATTGATAAAAGTGAGCGTAAAGGGTATTGCAATGTGTTGAAACAAGGCCTAGGGTTCATACTTTCGCTAGTGCAAGTTCCCTCAACAATAATAACATAATTGGATCACATAACTATCCCTCAACATGCAACAAAGAGTCACTCCAAAGTCACTAATAGCGCAGAACAAACGAAGAGACTATGGTAGGGTACGAAACCACCTCAAAGTTATTCTTTCCAATCAATCCATTGGGTTATTCCTATAAGTGTCACAAACAGCGCTAGAGTTCATACTAGAATAACACCTTAAGACACAAATCAACCAAAACCCTAATTTCACCTCAAGTATCCGTGGGTATGATTATACGATATGCATCACACAATCTCAGATTCATCTATTCAACCAACACATAGGACCTCAAAGAGTGCCCCAAAGTTTCTATCGGAGAATCATGACGAAAACGTGTGCCAACCCCTATGCATAGGTTCATGGGCGGAACCCGCAAGTTAATCACCAAAACATACATCAAGTGAATCACGTGATATCCCATTGTCACCACAGATACGCACGGCAAGACATACATCAAGTGTTCTCAAATCTTTAAAGACACAATCCTATAAGATAACTTCAAAGGGGAAACTCAATCCATTAAAAGAGAGTAGAGAGGGGAGAAAACATCATAAGATCCAACTATAATAGCAAAGCTCGCGATACATCAAGATCGTACCACCTCAAGAACACCAGAGAGAGAGATCAAACACATAGCTACTGGTACATACCCCCAGCTCCGAGGGAGAACTACTCCCTCCTCGTCATGGAGAGCACCGGGATCATGAAGATGGCCACCGGAGAAGGATTGCCCCCTCCGGCAGGGTGCCGAAACGAGTCTAGATTGGCTTTCGGTGGCTACGGAGGCTTCTAGCGGCGGAACTCCCGATCTATTGTGCTCTCTGATCGTTTTAGGGTATATGGAGATATATAGGCGGAAGAAGTACGTCAGGGGAGCCACGAGGGGCCCACGAGGGTGGAGGGCGCGCCTAGGGGGGTGGGCGCGCCCCCCTGCCTCGTGGCTTCCTCGTTGCTTCCCTTACATGGACTCCAAGTCTCCCGAGTTGCTTTCCTTCCAAAATAAGTTCCGTGAAGTTTTAGGTCAATTGGACTCCATTTGATTTTCCTTTTCTGTGATACTCTAAAACAAGGAAAAAACAGAAACTGGCACTGGGATCTAGGTTAATAGGTTATTCCCAAAAATCATATAAAGTAGCATATAAATGCATATAAAACATCCAAGGTTGATAATATAATAGCATGGAACAATCAAAAATTATAGATACGTTGGAGACGTATCAGGACGGTATCTCTATCAAGATCACCGCCACTCATCATCGCCAAGGACGGTAACCTCCATATCATATTGGTATCGTGGTATCCCTCCATCGTATATTCCCTTGCCATTGCATTGTTAACCCCTAGCCCATTTTGTGTTACTTGCCTATCGAGACTAGCCATTTGAGTACTGCAGGCAACATTAATTGTGCACATTAGTGATCTACACCATACATTGCATACATACCATACCATAGTGGTATCATATCATCCCTTGTGTCACAAGATTGTTCCCGTATATACCCATTTGCTACCTTGGTTTGCGCATTTCGCATTGTGGCCATACAAAAAAAGAAGAATGAAGCTTTTAAGCAAAAGAGAAAGAGCAAAGAAGCTTGTAAGCAAGTGCCATAGCATCATACCACATTGCATATAAGATTGTCATATCCGATCATCTTGGATCATACCACTAGAACATCATATACATAGCATACTTGGGATAGAAGTTGCATTTTTCTCTCCTATAGGTTGTGCACAAGTGTCGTATCCGCCTATTGAGCAATCGTGCTAGTGTCTCTCTAGAGTTGTGCAACAAGAGCATTTTCTGTGGATTCCACATTTTGAGCTCATCCTTGGTTGCACGACACCATTTATCTATCCGTGTGTGTGTTTCCGTGTGCCACCCATATTGCTATTGGTCTACTTGTTACACTTGTGAATTTGTGCATCTCTTTCAACATTATTGACTCTTGCTAACATTTTGCATCAAATTTTTGTGCCACTATCCTCACCGAGCTCCACCATAAGCCTTATTTGTGTAGGTGTGAGAAACCGATAAAAATTGGTACCAATTGTGCTATTTCCTTGTCCACATTGGAGTGATCATTGATCCACTTTCAACTTTGGTCAAGGTACATTTGGTATTCGTTCTTCTCTTTCTCCCACTCATATTTGCTCGAGTCTTGTGATGGATAGGCAAGGCATTTCATCTTCAGTCTACAACAACAACGACGAGTTCTATGCCATGCGAAACTCCACCTACGCCAAGATGCAAGCTCAAATGGAGGAGATCAAAGCCCACGTCAAGTCCTACAAGCGGTCTTCCTCATCTTTGAGAAGACGCTCAAGAGCACATGCCTCCGAGCTACCATCTCCGGCAAGGTCACATCGGCATCGACACCATCACCACCATGAACGTGAAGGTCAAGAGCTCAACACCAACAACTGCTCAACGACTTCACCATCGCCCTTGGCATCTTCGCCAAGCGACTTCAAGGCATCTTCGCCTACGGACATACGGCATCTTCGCCCACAAGCACTTCAAGAGAAGCTCCCCAAGCTCAAGTCCGTGACTTCCACGAGCTACTACGACCTCGACATCGACCATCAGATTCCTTTCTATGGGACTCTAGAACCCGAGGAGTATCTCGAGTGGGAGCGTTTGATGGACGACTACCTCAAGCTACATCAAGTTCCTCCCGAAGATCAAGTGAAGTGCGCCACAAGGAACTTCCATGACTACGTGCTACCTCTTGAGCACTGTGTTGGTTTTCCCCGAATAGGAAGGGATGATGCAGCAAAGTAGCGTAAGTATTTCCCTCAGTTTTTGAGAACCAAGGTATCGATCCAGTAGGAGGCCATGCGTCAGTCCCCCATACCTGCACAAAACAAATAAATCCTCGCAACCAACGCGATAAGGGGTTGTCAATGCCTACACAGCCACTTACGAGAGTGAGATCTGATAAATATGATAAGATAATATTTTTGGTATTTTTGTGATAAAGATGCAAAGTAAATAAAAGCATAGGAAATAACTAAGTATTGGGAGATTAATATGATGAAGATAGACCCGGGGGCCATAGGTTTCACTAGTGGCTTCTCTCGAGAGCACAAGTATTCTACGGTGGGTGGACAAATTACTGTTGAGCAATTGACAGAATTGAGCATAGTTATGAGAATATCTAGGTATGATCATGTATATAGGCATCACATCCGAGACAAGTAGAACGACTCCTGCCTGCATCTACTACTATTACTCCACTCATCGACTGCTATCCAGCATGCATCTAGAGTATTAAGTTAATGAAAACAGAGTAACGCCTTAAGCAAGATGACATGATGTAGAGGGATAAACTCATGCAATATGATGAAACCCCCATCTTGTTATCCTCGATGGCAACAATACAATACGTGCCTTGCTGCCCCTACTGTCACTGGGAAAGGACACCGCAAGATTGAACCCAAAGCTAAGCACTTCTCTCATTGCAAGAAAGATCAATCTAGTAGGCCAAACCAAACTGATAATTCGAAGAGACTTGCAAAGATAACCAATCATACATAAAAGAATTTAGAGAAGATTCAAATATTGTTCATAGATAGACTTGATCATAAACCCACAATTCATTGGTCTCAACAAACACACCGCAAAAACATGATTGCATTGAATAGATCTCCACAAGAGAGGGGGAGAACATTGTATTGAGATCAAAAAAGAGAGAAGAAGCCATCTAGCTACTAACTATGAACCCGTAGGTCTGAGGTAAACTAATCACACTTCATCGGAGGGGCTATGGTGTTGATGTAGAAGCCCTCCGTGATCGATGCCCCCTCCAGCGGAGCTCCGGAACAGGCCCCAAGATGGGATCTCATGGATACAGAAAGTTGCGGCGGTGGAATTAGGGTTTTGGCTCCGTATCTGATCGTTTGGGGGTACGTAGGTATATGTAGGAGGAAGGAGTACGTCGGTGGAGCAACAGGGGGCCCACGAGGGTGGAGGGCGCGCCTAGGGGGGTAAGCGCGCGCCCTACCTCGTGGCCTCCTCTTTTGTTTCTTGACGTAGGGTCCAAGTCCCCTGGATCACGTTCGGTGAGAAAATCACGTTCCCGAAGGTTTCATTCCCTTTGGACTCCGTTTGATATTCCTTTTCTTCGAAACCCTGAAATAGGCAAAAAAACAGCAATTCTGGGCTGGGCCTCCGGTTAATAGGTTAGTCCCAAAAATAATATAAAAGTGGATAATAAAGCCCAATAATGTCCAAAACAGTAGATAATATAGCATGGAGCAATCAAAAATTATAGATACGTTGGAGACGTATCAAGCATCCCCAAGCTTAATTCCTGCTCGTCCTCGAGTAGGTAAATGACAAAAATAGAATTTTTGATGCGGAGTGCTAGTTGGCATAATTTTAATGTAATTCTTCTTAATTGTGCTATGAATATTCAGATCCGAAAGATTCAAGACAAATGTTCATATTGACATAAAAATAATAATACTTCAAGCATACTAACAAAGCAATTATGTCTTCTCAAAATAACATGGCCAAAGAAAGTTCATCCCTATAAAATCATATAGTTTAGTCAAGCTCCATTTTCATCACACAAGAATGCTCTCATCATGCACAACCCCGATGACAAGCCAAGCAATTGTTTCATACTTTAGTAATCTCAAACCTATAAACTTTCACACAATATATGAGCGCGAGCCATGGACATAGCACTATGGGTGGAATAGAATATAATGAGGGGTGTTATGTGGAGAAGACAAAAAGGAGAAAGTATCACATCAACGAGGCTAATCAATGGGCTATTCCCACCGATTGATGTTAATGCAAGGAGTAGGGATTGACATGCAACGAATGCACTAGAGCTATAAATGTATGAAAGCTCAACAAAAGAAACTAAGTGGGTGTGCATCCAACTTGTTTGCTCACGAAGACCTAGGGCACTTGAGGAGGCCCATTGTTGGAATATACAAGCCAAGTTCTATAATGAAAATTCCCACTAGTATATGAAAGTGACAAAACAAGAGACTCTCTATCATGAAGATTACGGTGCTATTTTGAAGCACAAGTGTGGCAAAGGATAGTAACATTGTCCCTTCTCTCTTTTTCTCTCATTTTTTTATAATTCCTCACTTGGGACAATGTTCTAGAAAATGATGATCATCACACTTCTATTTATTTTACAACTCAATGATTACAACTCGATACTAGAACAAAAAAATGACTCTATATGAATGCCTCCGGCGGTGTACCGGGATATGCAATGGACCAAGAGTGACATGTATGAAAGAATTATGAACGGTGGCTTTGCCACAGATACTATGTCAACTATATGATCATGCTAAGCAATATGACAATAATGAATGTGTCATGATAAATGGAATGGTGGAAAGTTGCATGGCAATATATCTCGGAATGGCTATGGAAATGCCATAATAGGTAGGTATGGTGGCTGTTTTGAGGAAGATATAAGGAGGTTTATGTGTGAAAGAGCGTATCATATCACGGGGTTTGGATGCACCGGCGAAGTTTGCGCCAACTCTCAATGTGAGAAAGGGCAATGCACGGTACCGAAGAGGCTAGCAAGGATGGAAGGGTGAGAGTGTGTATAATCCATGGACTCAACATTAGTCATAAAGAACTCACATACTTATTGCAAAAATCTACAAGTCATCAAAAACCTCGGCACTACGCGCATGCTCCTAGGGCGATAGATTGGTAGGAAAAGACCATCGCCCGTCCCCGACCGCCACTCATAAGGAGGACAATCAAATAACACCTCATGTTTCAAATTTGTTACAAAATGTTTACCATACGTGCATGCTACGGGACTTGCAACCTTCAACACAAGCATTTCTCAATTCCACAACTACTCAACTAGCATGACTTTGATATTATTACCTCCATATCTCAAGACAATCATCAAGCATCAAACTTCTCTTAGTATTCAAAACACTCATGAGAAAATTTTACTAATCTTGAATACCTAGCATATTAGGATTTTAAGCAAATTACCATGCTATTTAAGACTCTCAAAATAATATAAGTGAAGCATGAGAGATCAATAGTTTTTATAAAACAAATCCACCACCGTGCTCTAAAAGATATAAGTGAAGTACTAGAGCAAAACTCTCAAAAGATATAAGCGAAGCACATAGAGTATTGTAACAAATTCCGGATCATGTATGGCTCTCTCAAAAGGTGTGTACAGCAAGGATGATTGTGGTAAACTAAAAAGTAAAGACTCAAATCATACAAGACGCTCCAAGCAAAACCCATATCATGTGGTGAATAAAAATATAGCCCCAAGTAAAGTTACCGATAGAAGTAGACAAAAAAGGGGATGCCTTCCGGGGCATCCTCAAGCTTTGGCTTTTAGGTGTCCTTAGATTATCTTGGGGTGCCATGGGCATCCCCAAGCTTAGGCTCTTGCCACTCCTTGTTCCATAATCCATCAAATCTTTACCCAAAACTTGAAAACTTCACAACACAAAACTCAAAGTAGAAAATCTCGTCAACTCCATTAGCTAAAGAAAACAAAAGACCACTTCAAGGTACTGTAATGAACTCATTATTTATTTATATTGGTGTTAAAACTACTGTATTCCAACTTCTCTATGGTTTATAAAATATTTTACTAGCCATAGATTCATCAAAATAAGCAAACAACACACGAAAAACAGAATCTGTCAAAAATAGAACAGTCTGTAGTAATCTGTAGCTAGCGCAAGATCTGGAACCCAAAAAATTCTAAAATAAATTGCTGGACGTGAGGAATTTATCTATTAATAATCTTCAAAAATAATTAACTAAATAGATCTTTACAAATAAAAATGGCAGCAGTTCTCGTGAGCGCTAAAGTTTATGTTTTTTACAGGAAGTTTAACAAGACTTTCCCCAAGTCTTCCCAATGGTTCTACTCGGCACAAACACTAATTAAACACAAAAAACACAACCTAAACAGAGGCTAGATAAATTATTTATTACTAAACAGGAGCAAAAAGCAAGGAATAAAAATAAAATTGGGTTGCCTCCCAACAAGCGCTAACGTTTAACGCCCCTAGCTAGGCATAACATGCAATGATAGATCTAGGTATTGTGGAATCAAGCTCGAATCCGGGAGGTTCTTTATGTTTCCCTTCATATTCTGAAATTTTTAGATCTAACAAATCCAACCGCTTATTGCAAAGGGTAATCAACATATTCATGCGGTGAATATTTCCACTAATGTTCTTAAGAGGTTCAAGAGACTTCTGTAAAATTTTAGTAACTTCACAATTTTTTTCAAAAACTTGCATCTCTTCCTGAGTAGGATGAGGTCCCTTTTGTTGAGGTAGTGTTCCCACTATACCTTCTATAATTTCAAGCGCAATATGGGGATCGATTTCAATAAAATTGCCTTTGGCAACACAATCCAACAGTTGTCTATGAGACATATTTAATCCAACATAAAAATTGCGAAGCAAAATTCTCAGGTTTATTTCAGAGGTACAATTACGATAAGACTCCATTATTCTCAATCAAGCATCTTTTAAGTTTTCAACTAGTCTTTGTCTGAAGTGAAAGATTTCGAACTCAGTGGACAACGGAGAAGATAAGGGACTAGCCATAACGACAAGCAAACGAACTAACACACAAGCAAAAAAAAAGCAAGCGGGCAAAAAGAAGCAAACGGGAAAGAGAAGGAGGATAGAGAGAGAGGGCGAATAAAACGGCAAGGGTGAAGTAGGGGAGAGGAAAACGAGAGGCAAATGGCAAATAATGTAATGCGGGAGATAAGAGTATGTGATGGGTACTTGGTATATTGACTTTTGCGTAGACCTCCCTGGCAACGGCGCCAGAAATCCTTCTTGCTACCTCTTGAGCACTGCATTGGTTTTCCCCAAAGAGGAAGGGATGATGCAGCAAAGTGGCGTAAGTATTTCCCTCAGTTTGTGAGAACCAAGGTATCAATCCAGTAGGAGGCTACGCGCCAGTCCCTCGTACCTGCACAAAACAAATAAATCCTCGCAACCGACACGATAAGGGGTTGTCAATCCCTACACGACCACTTACGAGAGTGAGATCTGATAGATATGATAAGATAATATTTTTGGTATTTTTGTGATAAAGATGCAAAGTAAAATAAAAGCAAAGTAAAAAAGCAAAGGAAATAACTAAGTATTGGGAGATTAATATGATGAAGATAGACCCGGGGGCCATAGGTTTCACTAGTGGCTTCTCTCAAGAGCATAAGTATTCTACGGTGGGTGAACAAATTACTGTTGAGCAATTGACAGAATTGAGCATAGTTATGAGAATATCTAGGTATGGTCATGTATATAGGCATCATGTCCGAGACAAGTAGACTGACTCCTGCCTGCATCTACTACTATTACTCCACTCATCGACCGCTATCCAGCATGCATCTAGAGTATTAAGTTAATGAAAACAGAGTAACACGTTAATCAAGATGACATGATGTAGAGGGATAAACTCATGCAATATGATGAAAACCCCATCTTGTTATCCTCGATGGCAACAATACAATACGTGCCTTGCTTCCCCTACTGTCACTGGGAAAGGACACCGCAAGATTGAACCCAAAGCTAAGAACTTATCCCATTGCAAGAAAGATCAATCTAGTAGGCCAAACCAAACTGATAATTCGAAGAGACTTGCAAAGATAACCAATCATACATAAAAGAATTCAGAGAAGATTCAAATATTGTTCATAGATAGACTTGATCATAAACCCACAATTCATCGGTCTCAACAAACACACCGCAAAAAGAAGATTACATCGAATAGATCTCCACAAGGGAGGGGGAGAACATTGTATTGAGATCCAAAAAGAGAGAAGAAGCCATCTAGCTACTAACTATGAACCCATAGGTCTGAGGTAAACTACTCACACTTCATCGGAGGGGCTATGGTGTTGATGTAGAAGCCCTCCATGATCGATGCCCTCTCCGGTGGAGCTCCGAAACAGGCCCCAAGATGGGATCTCATGGATACAGAAAGTTGCGATGGTGGAATTAGGGTTTTGGCTTCGTATCTGATCGTTTGGGGGTACGTAGGTATATATAGGAGGAAGGAGTACGTCGGTGGAGCAACAGGGGGCCCACGAGGGTGGAGGGCGCGCCTGGGGGGGTAGGCGCGCCCCCTACCTCGTGGCCTCCTCTTTTGTTTCTTGACGTAGGGTCCAAGTCCCCTGGATCACGTTCGGTGAGAAAATCACGTTCCCGAAGGTTTCATTCCGTTTGGACTCCGTTTGATATTCCTTTTCTTCGAAACTCTGAAATAGGCAAAAAAACAACAATTCTGGGCTGGGCCTCCGGTCAATAGGTTAGTCCCAAAAATAATATAAAAGTGCATAATAAAGCCCAATAATGTCCAAAATAGTAGATAATATAGCATGGATCAATTAAAAATTATAGATATGTTGGAGACGTATCACTACGCGTCCACATGGTGGCTTCACGCACGTTCAGAGACCTACGACATGAGTTGGCCCAAGACGAAGAGAGCTTTGCGGCATGAGTTCGTGCCACCAACCTACATGGAACAACTTCAACGCCAATTGGAGAACACCATCCAAGGATCCAAGTCCATCGACGAGTACTTCAAGGAGATGAAGAAAGCCTTGCGACGAGCCGGCGTGGACGACCCCATTTCGATGAAGTTCCACTTCATGATGGGATTACACAACGACATCTCCAAGACAATCTTCCTCGAGAACTACAAGTCCCTCGACGACAACTATATTGGTGCTCTCAAGGCGGAACAAGAACTCATGAAGGCCAAAGCTTCTCCACCCCAAGCTCACTTCGCGACAACCAAGCTCCATGAGAACGAGAATGAGGCTAGTACCACCAAGATGTCCAAGCCCGACGAGCTCCAAGATGATGCTCCCAAGTTCGACTTCACCGCCATCCCTCTTTGTGGCATTGATGATGTCGAGTCTACTTCGACTCTTTTTCAAGATGGTGCAGCGACAAGTACGACTACGGAGAACCTCAAGGACCAAGCTTTGGAGGCGAGCGACAAGGTGGCGAGCAAGGATGATGCTTCCATCTTAGGAGGCGAGAGTGATGATGTGCCATCTTCGGCCTTCATCCACGGCGACAACAACAAGATGGTTGAGCATGGGATTTTCCCTTCGACCACGGCGACGTATGATGACTTGAGTGACTTGTGCCACCATATTTAGAGTGAGAGTGACTTCACCACTAGCCCCATATATGTGTTGCCACAATTCACATGTGAGGAGAGCCACAACCCCCACCACTTGAGTGAGATGAGTGACTCCACCATATGTGAGTTTGAGTGCACCTATTTTGAGGGAGTGAGTGAACCACCACATAGAGAGAGTGAGCTAGTTGATAGGTTATGTTAGGCCACTTTCAACACTAACGACTTGACCTCTACCTCTATTGTGTCTTCTCATTTGGTGCTAGGTCCCTTATATGATTACGCGCCGATTCTCGATGACTTCGTCCTACCTTTGGACAAGACGATGGCCATGGTGGAATGTGATGCACCCCCCACATGGTTCCATCAAGATGAAGATGACCACCATTTGGTATTTCCCACCTCACCTACACCACATGAGTGGAATGACAAAGGTAACATAGGTGAAGGTGATGCTCTAGTCCCACTAGTGGACATTCTTGACGTTGATTGCTTGCATGATGTTGATCAACCTATTTCCATGATTCATGATAGTGTGACTTCCCCATGCAATGATTTACCCATTTATGATGAGTATGATGATTGCCATGTGGAGTCTATTAGTTGTGATGCCATGTTACATAGGATTTCTTGTGCTAATTCTCTTGGTCACATCATGTTTGCCAATCTGCTTGACTTGTCATATGCTATGCATGAGATCGACCACATGTCATATTTGCAATCTCTTCGTAGTGACTATGCATATGCCATTAAGATTAACCGAATTTGCACTTATGGCATAGATGACAAGCCCATGGTTATTGGCATTTGTTTTTCTTGTGATGATACTGATATGCTCCCTTTGCATCATTTATCTCATATGCCATGCCATGAACACCTAGCTTCGGATATGCATTGTTTTGGATGTTGTCCATTTTCTCCATGTGATATTTCCAATATTGCTCATGAGGAGACCCCCCATAGTTTCCTCATACATTTTAGGAGATTTTGAATCATCCCATTCATTGCATGATCCCAATACTTGTGTGTACCATATGCTTCCCATGAATAAACATGCTATTGATGTGCCATATACTTGCATTCTCAATTTGTGTCCCCATCGTGTTATACACAATAACTATTCTTTCATGATGGATGACATGTTCTTATACCATGCATCAAATTTCTTTGAGTGATGCTTATCTTGTGCTAACTCACATGTGCACATACACATCATGATGGATGATGTGTACATTTACCACACACACAATTTCTTTCGTTTGTGTTTCTTTTGTGTAGGTATCCATGAATACTTGTCAACCTCGCAACCCCATGAGTTGACAAAACGAGCTCTAGAGAGCAACGATGACTTGGGATCCCATGGATTGTCTTTCCCACCGCTCTCTTCGCGCAAAGACTTCGCGCATTTCTTCTACATTACCCTCACTTGGCTATGGGTTATTGTCCGTTACATATTCTATGCCCATCTTGCCATGTTCACTTTGCATGATATGCTCATTCCTATGCCTTTGCCATGCATTTGTGACCCATGCTTTGCATTACACATGATGATTGATTCTATTACTTGTATGTGTATTTGCAAGCTTGGTGGATATATCACTTGGTATTGCCATATTTGCTTTGTGCCCCATGCCTATGATGATACTATGATCTTGCTTTGTGTTCGTGCTTGCGATATGTCATGTGCATTGTCTATGCCTATTATTTTCTCACATGGCATGATTGCAATGATTTCCTTTAGTATGTTGCATCTTCGCACTACTAGCTTGCACAACTTGATTACTACGATTGCTTATGTTGCATCACCGATGATTCATACTTGCTCATTTCATGCGGTTGATGACAACCATCCACATGCTTTGCACGACATGATTGTCATTGCTTCTTGTCATATATCTCCATATGTTGCCTCTCTCATGCTAGATGATTTGCCATGTATTGAGTGCAACGATGCATTTCGCCTTGCTCATGAGATTGACCCCATAGCATTCTCACATATATTTGGAGATTTTGACATATTCCTTGTGAAGCATGCTTGTCTTACCTCTTTGCATCATATACCTCGTGCCATGAATATAGCCATTGTTGCATCATATTATTCATGCACTTGTGCTTCTAATGGTTATGTGCAAGAGAAGAGAACCATCATGATGGATGATGTGTTTATCTACCATGCACATACGTTCTTTCTTTTGTTGTGTTCATGTGTAGGATACTTGGACTTTGTGTCAACTTCCACTTCACATGAGTTGACCATCCGAGCTCTTGAGAGCGAACCACCTTCTACCACAATGATTCTACATCACACTTGCTTGTACTTCGGCATTGTGAAGGACGCACAAGGACACGCCTACAAGGTGACACCTTTCTTGAGCATGGATATGACGGATCATACTACTTGTGTTGCTCGTACCATGAGACTTATTGTTCATCTTGGACCACTTGATTGCACACATGTTAGAGATCTTGCTTTGACTTGTCATTTTCACCGTTACATGCATCATGATATATATGCCTTGTGTGTTGCATCCAATTCTTGGATTACTTGCTCCTCTCATATGTTTGATTGCAACAATGTCATCACTTCACATATATGCCATGTCCCATTGATTCCTACATGCTTGCCTTGATTGCCTCACACATGATGAACAATTGCTCTTTACATTGTGTTGAGTGCCACACGATATTCACTACACCCCATGCACATTATGCTTGGATTATCTTGCACTTGACCCATGTGTTTAGACACTTCATTTCTTTTGGTGTTGTGAATGATTCATATGCCTACCATAGACCTTTCATTGAGCAATTTGTGAATGCTTGCTATGCTCTTGAGGTAGATGCTTATTCTCTTGACACACATATTTGCATCACTAACTCACATTTACATGCTTGTCTCCATGATTTCTTTGCTTGTGCTCGATTGATATGCTTACATGCCATGTCACAATCCTTTGTCACACCATATGCTTTGCATGATGACGACACTTGTTTGGTGAATAACCTCTTGAATGCTTGGTTTTGCACTAATGCTAACCACATTTGTTTTTCCAAGTGTTTGTTGTCCTTACTCCTTTTGAAGGAATCACAAGACGGTGCGACATTGGAGAGTGCCCATTTCGAGCTTCAAGATGACAAGTACTTGGTGAACGTCCACTTCTACACGGCGAAGCCATCTCTTTCCCATGGTAATTTGGTTTTAGATCCGAGGTCAGATCTTTCCCAAGGGAGGGGTGATGATGCGGAGCATCCTATGTACATCACCATGTCAAGAGTCCGTTTGGCGAGTGACACGTGCGACATCTACTTCACATACCCAAAGGTGAATCATCTCCTTTACACGTGCTCACTTGACCCCTTCGAGGATGGTATACTACTTGACACTCCACTCGTGTGCATGCATAGGTATTGTCGGAACACTACGGACGACGAGGAGGAGTGCATGCGCCAAGGTACAACTACACCATCCGCGAGGGAAGCCTGGAAGTGAAAGTGCGTTATATCGACTAGAGGGGGGTGAATAGGCGATTTTTATGAAAGTCTTCAAAACATTGAAGTTTCGAAGACAAACGATAGAAATAAACCCATTACCATGCAGCAGAAGGTAGACTACACTAGGTAAACCATAGTCAAGTATTCAATGAAGTGAAAGCACAATGACTAATAGCAGCTAGGTAGTAAGGATCAGGTAGGAAGATATTATGAAGCCGATCAGAACAAGCAGTCACTCAGTGAAGACATAAGATAGTGCAATTATACAATGACTTCACAAGGACCAACTGTAAGTAAAGGGAAGGGAAGGATGAAACCAGTGACTCGTTGAAGACAATGATTTGTTGGACCAGTTCCAGTTGCTGTGACAACTGTACGTCTGGTTAGGGCGGCTAGGTATTTAAACCTGAGGACACCCAGTCCTGAACACGCAGCTCAGGACACCCAGTCCTCACCGTATTCCCCTTGAGCTAAGGTCACACAGACCTCGCCCAATCACTCTGGTAAGTCTTCAAGGTAGACTCCCAAACCTTCACAGACTTCGTTCACCGGCGATCCACAATGTCTCTTGGATGCTCAGAATGCGACGCCTAACCGGCTGGAGGATTCATAGTCCTCAAGTGTAATAAGTCTTCAGATCACACAGACAAGAAGACTTAAGTGATGCCTAACACTCTTTGGCTCTGGGTGGTTAGGGCTTTATCCTTGCAAGGAATTCTCTAAGGCTTCGAGGTGGGTTGCTCTCAAACGACAAAAGCCGTACTCTAACTCTGAGCAGCCAACCGTTTATGGTTGTAGGGGGTGGGCTATTTATAGCCACTAGGCAACCCGACCTGATTTGTCTGAAATGACCCTGGGTCACTAAGGAACTGACACGTGTTCCAACGGTCAGATTTCAAACACACACGGCAACTTTACTTGGGCTACAAGCAAAGCTGACTTGTCCGACTCTGGACAAGATTCGCTCTCATAGTCTTCACTCGAAGACATAGGTTTTGGTTAAGCATCACTTCAGTCATTCTGACTGGTTCTCTTGGACCCCACATAACAGTACGGTGGTTCCTATGACTCAACAAAGAAGAAACAGAACTACAAAAGATCTAAGTCTTCGAGCTCCATAGGCTTCATGCGATGTCTTCTCTTGTCATAGTCTTCAATGAGAATATCTTCACATACCACCTTTAACATCAATGTATTCATACATTTTTAGGGGTCATCTCTGGTAGGAAAACCGAATCAATGAGGGACTTCTACCTGTGTTATCATGCAATTCTCACAAACACATTAGTCCCTCAACTAGGTTTGTCATCAATACTCCAAAACCAACTAGGGGTGGCACTAGATGCACTTACAGGAAGCGACGACGGAAGAATACGGAGCTGCTGATGCTACAACGATCGGACATCCAGGCAAAGGGCCGGACATCCGGCGCATGTGCAGCCGCCCAGGATCTGCACCAACAGAAGGCCAAGAGCTTCAGTGGCCGGACATCTAGCGACCAACCCCGGAAATCCGGCGACGCTTATCCAGAGAAGAACAGATCCGTCCACCGCCAGGCCGGAATCTGGCCAGTGCCCCGGACATCCGGCGTCTCGCGAACAGCCGGACATCCGGGCCCCAGCCCGGACATCCGGCGCCTGCCTGCGCGCAGAGTCGGGCCAAAGGCCCATGTATCCCTCTTTCCCACTTACCCCTTCGTGGCTTAGACTATATATATTACTCCCCCTCCTCCTAGTTAGGGTTAGCGTTGGTTTAGCTCATATTTAGAGATAGAGCTACACTCATCCACTTAGGATCTACTCCTTGAGAGAGACCGCGGCCTCTTCAGAGAAGATCTCTTTGGATTCAAGACATCCTTGCGGAGAAGATCATCAAGACCCCCTCTTGGCCGGCCCCATCAAGACCTCCTCACGGAGAAGACTGTTACCTTTTGTATCGTCTGTTGTTGATTGTGGATCGTGTATCTTCTCTTATGTACTCGAGGATCTAGCACATGTGTGACTATTTCTTGTTGGTTGAGTGATTCTCTCATGTTTCCCCTTGTGATTTCCCTCGTTTTCCCCCTTGTGTTCCTCGTGTTCTTTGCGGGATCTGCTCCTTTCGTGAAAGATCGGCCACTAGGGTTCCACCCTACATCAATAATTATCCTTTCTTCCGCACCTTTATGCTTGTATCATTATATTGACTTTTAAAATTCTCCTTAGTGGCCAAGCAAAGCCCAAGAAAGCAAAGGTTTCAAAGTCGTCTGAGGATCCAAAGACTGTTGAATCTGAGCAGTCGCCTCTTGTACCAGAACAGACTGAAACATTAGAGGATCCTGCTGTCAATATTCATCTGGTTTTTCCCGAACCGTCTGTTGATGAAAACGCTCGTGATTTCTCAACTGTTGAACCGGCAAGCTGAGTTAAGCCGCCAGAGACCCATGGTGATGATGTTTTGATTACTGATTCCAGATTTGTTGAACCGGGGAATCCAACTGTGCTGGTCAAACACTCTGCCAAGCAGGAAGTTATGGAGAGACAGAAAGTGAAGTTTGACGTTTCTCACTTTGCTCATCTGAGTATTAGTGATGTGCTATCTGGCTATCTTAGTCATGTGCATTCCAGCCGTGACTCTGAAATTGAGATGGTCAAACAGCTGCAACTGAAATATGAGGTATGCTCTCTGGCTTCCGTAAGTTTATATGCTCTGCCAGCCCCCAAGTCTTCTGATTATGATAAACTTGAATGATCTGTAGACTTGAGATATAACTTGATGTTCTGACCTAGATCTTCCCCGAGTCCGGTTTAAAATGTTTAACCGGATTTAACTGATAGCATAATTTAACACATGTAGTCCCCAAGGGCCGGTTTAATCATCATGAATGAGCCGGTACTTAACTTCATAACTTTCATGAATCGGTCGAGACTCCGAATATTTTTATCCGGCTCAAGAGGGAAAACTTCTGAATACCATGCATTAGCTCCCAAGTGCCAAGCGTTATTACCTGCAAACACTTGGGACTTTTTTTAGAAGAGTCATTTCTGCACTTAAGAATTGTTTTGGCAGACATTAGCCCCCAAGTACCAAGTGGTGTTGCTTTGCAAAGTGCTTGGGACTTTAATCATTATGACCTTTGTTGGAATATACTTTGACACATCCGTGCTTGTCTGTAGACCGCCATGGCTGACTTGGATTCTCAACTGACTGATGTGAAGACCCGGCTGGTGGCTCAAGAAACTAAGACCCGTAAAGCTGAATCTAAAGTCCAGCTCAGCATTTCTGAAACAGAAAAACTGAAGGCAAACTTTGTAACAGAGAAGGAGGCTTGGGCTCAAGAAAAGACTATTCTGACTCAGCGGGCGGAGAAAGCTGAAGCAGCGCTGGAAAAGGTTACCGTTGATCTCACCGGCTTAAAGAACCGTGTGTCTCAAATGGTTTCTGCCATCTTTGGTAAGTATTCTTATTACTTTATTTGAAAATGAATCCTTGTCTATATACCATAAGCCGGCACTTAACCCATTGTGTAAACCGCACAGGTCCCCGGAGCCGTAATCTGAGCCAAGATACTCTGGTGAAGCTGAAGGCAGTTTATACACTCGTGGAACAATTATACATTAGAGTTCAGCGAACCCTTGCCACTATCTCCCCAGTAAACCAGGAGCCAAGCTTATTGAGCGATGTTTTAAAGAAGTTGTATGTCTCCCCCGCTAGGTTTCAAGAGATTAAGCGGTCTTGTGCGAGAGCCGGAGCCTTAACTGCTCTAGGCCGCTCCAAAGCCTGGGTACCGGAGCTAGACCCGGCGGACGTAGCCAAAGGGTACCCCAGCTTTAAGGAAGACGGGACTCCTTTTGACCGAGAAGATTTTGCTGCCTGTGTGAAGGAAATTCGTCCCCATGCTACCATCCTTGGCGAAGAAACCAATGTTACTAAGTACCAGTCGGGTTTTACTCTATAAATAAAAAGATGGCGACTCCCAGTTATAAAGTGATGGATTTAATTCTGCCAATTCGGGAGCACACCTTCGCCCCTGAGGTTAACCCGGCCGGTTTAATTGATGATGAGGCTGAATTCGTCGCCCTTCAAGGCTTTGACTAGACAAAACCCAATCTCCAAGTTGTGGATGAATCGGCAAGGGATGATGCGGAAACGTCGAATCAGCCAAGCCAAGATGCATAACCCGGCTCCGGTTTATCATGAACATCATCTTGCTTTTGGCTCAATATGCCTTGTAATAGGCTAATACTTAAACTCCTTGTTTTGTTATGCCATCGTGCATAGTTGTGCTACTCACGTATGCTATGATATGAATGTAAGCGATTCGGCCCTTGTGGGTATTTTCGAATTTGCTCCTACATATAATATAAAAAATGTATCCTGGCGGTTTACCGCTAGATGGGTCACAATGCCCAAAGATAAACTTTATCATGAATTTTAACCAAAGTTGGTTAGAATAACAATCATATATACCCGGAAAATATTTCATACCTGTGATATTTGATCACATGGTTGATTTCATCCAACTAGTGTAGTAAGGGCCATAACCTAAGACTTTTGGATACTGGTAGTTATCATACTTTGGCGGTTGAAGAACGAATCACCGGGCTGGGTTAATAAACACCGAATATTGACTTTGAGTCCTTGCTGGCGACTTGTAGTCGAAAAAATCAGACCGGGTCAATAAACACCGGATTTTTATCTCATACTGGCGACTTATAGTCAAAACCAGACCGGGTCAATAAACACCGGATATTGTCATATACAACTCATAAGGCTTTATAAACCTTAATGGCTCTCAGCCAGGTATTGTCAAAAGAAAAAAATTGCAAAAAGATATTCAAATCAAACAACAACAGAAAAAATCCAAGGCTTTCATAGGCCGCCAAGCCAAAATATCTTCTTCAATGAAACTAGCATTAGCCACTGGAAGGTACGCGCTTTCCGTGAGCCGGCACTCACAATACCCAATCGACATTTTAACCAGGACAAGTTCAGTTCTTATTGAAAGATAGACTTGTCAGGAGTACGCGGGGTCAGAGTTGCTATGAGACATCACAGGCCGATTTATCCAAGTTCCAAGGAAGGCGGCTTTATAGCCTGAGCTTCTCCTTGCTATCCGTAAAACCATGCTCTCTCATGATATCCATCATTTTAACCTTAACAAGACTGTTGAGAGTTTGATGGGTCAATCAGGATTATCTGATGGAGAAGCAACTGGCATACAGGCAGGATAACCCGGGTTTTTAGGTGAAGACACCTGGCTTCCAAGTCTGGCTTTTATAGCCTATCAAAAGGTTATGAACTCATTATTCTTTAGAACAAAAGAGCCCCCTGGTGATATTGTGAGTTGTGCTCAAGGGGTACCCATGTTTGAGCCGTGCTTTTGCCATAGACCCTCTTTAGTCCCAAATTTTATTCATGTATGTATACGGCTTATAAGCCGGATCAGAGGGCCATTAGAATTGTGTTGTATAAAGAAAAAGCTCCCAAGTCATGGAAGACTTATTAATCAGAGATGAAAAAAATGACAGAGGCCCTGCTTTAGCAGGGATGCTAGCTTTATTATATTGATCATAGTATATACACTGTCAAAATATGTACATTGGAAGAGTCGGTGGCTCGGGTATAGTAAGGCCTAAGTTGAGTGATATTCCAGGGCTGGCAGGTCTCCTCCTCCGACGTGCGTGAGTCCTTGTGGTCTCGAACATCGACAAGATAGTATGACCCGTTGTTCAGATTCTTGCTGACCTCAAAAGGTCCTTCCCAAGGTGGGGATAACTTATCAATATCTGTCTAGTCTTGGATAAGCCGGAGCACCAAGTCACCTTCTTGAAAAACTCTGGTTTTAACCCGGCGGCTGTGATAACGGCGTAAGTCTTGCTGATAAATCGCCGAACGAGCTGCTGCTATATCACGCTCCTCATCGAACAGATCCAGCGCATCTTGACGTGCTTTTTCATTGTCAGCTTCAACATAAGCCGCCACACGAGGCGAGTCATGACGGATGTCACTAGGAAGAACTGCCTCTGCTCCATAAACCATAAAAAAAGGTGTGTAGCCTGTAGATCTGTTTGGGTGGTGTTGATGCTCCATAACACGGAAGGTAACTCCTCTACCCAACAACCCGGCGTCCTCCGGAAGGGAACCATAAGCCGGGGCTTGATACCCTTCAAGATCTCCTGATTTGCTCTCTCAGCTTGACCATTGGATTGAGGGTGAGCCACTGATGATATATCGAGCCGGATATGCTCTCGCTGACAAAATTCCTTCATAGCACCTTGAGAAAGATTAGTGCCATTATCTGTTATAATGTTGTGTGGAAAGCCAAAACGGAAGATCACCTTCTTCATGAACTGAACCGCCACCGTTGCTGCGTCACACTTACTGACCGGCTCTGCCTCTACCCATTTAGTGAACTTGTTAACCGCCACCAATAGGTGGGTCTTCTTATTCTTGGATATTTTGAAAGGTCCAACCATATCAAGCCCCCAGACTGCAAATGGCCAAGTAATTGGAATCATTCTCAATTCTTGAGCCGACACATGAGCTCGTTTTGCAAATTTCTGACATCCATCACACCTACTAACAAGGTCTTCTGCATTGGCATGAGTTGTTAACCAATAGAACCCATGACAGAAAGCTTTAGCCACAAGAGATTTTGAACCGGCATGATGACCACAATCCCCTTCATGGATCTCTTGTAAGATCTCATAGCCCTCTTCTGGGGAGACACAACGTTGAAACGCCCCTGTAACACTACGGTGATGCAATTCTCCATTAACAATTGTCATTGACTTAGACCGCCGAGCTATCTGCCTGGCTAAAGTTTCATCCTCAGGTAACTCGCCTCGGGTCATGTAAGCCAAATAAGGAACTGTCCAATCCGGGATCACGTGCAGAGCCGCCACCAACTGAGCTGCTGGGTCAGGAATGGCTAAATCCTCCTCCGTAGGTAACTTGACCGACAGGTTATGTAAGACATCAAGAAATACATTAGGCGGCACCGGTTTACGTTGAGAACCTAACCAACTTAAGGCATCCACCGCTTCATTTTTCCTTCGATCAATGTGATCCACTTGATAACCCTTAAAGTGACCAACGATGATATCCACCTCTCGTCGATAAGCTGTCATGAGTGGATCCTTAGAATCCCAAGTACCAGAGACTTGCTGAGCCACCAAGTATGAATCACCGAAGCATTTAACCCGGCTTAAATTCATTTCCTTAGTCATCCGAAGGCCATGGAGTAAAGCTTCATACTCAGCTGCATTGTTAGTACAAGGAAACATCAAACAAAGAACATAACAAAATTTATCACCTCGAGGGGAAGCAAGAATAACTCCAGCCTCCGAGCCCTCCAATTGCCTGGACCCATCAAAGTGAATCGTCTAATATGTGTTATCCAGCTTTTCCTCAGGCATCTGCAGCTCTGTCCAATCATTGATGAAATTCACCAACGCTTGAGATTTTATAGCCGTGCGAGGCACATACTTCAACCCATGAGGTCCAAGCTCAATAGCCCACTTGGCAACCCGGCCAGTCGCTTCTCTATTTTGGATGATGTCTCCCAAAGGAGCAGAACTGACCATAGTGATGGGATGACCCAGAAAATAATGCTTAAGATTCCGGCTTGCCAAGAACACCCCATATACGAGCTTCTGCCAGTGTGGATATCTCTACTTGGACTCAATAAGAACCTCACTGATATAATAAACCGGCCTTTGAACCGAATGCTCCTTGCCTGCCTCCTTTCGCTCCACTACAATAGCCACGCTGACGGCCCAGGCATTAGCAGCCACATATAACAACAATGGCTCCTTATCAATAGGGGCAGCAAGCACCGGCGGCTCAGCCAACTATTTTTTCAGATCCTCAAAGGCTTGGTTAGCAGCGTCACTCCAAACAAAATGATCTATCTTCTTCATCATCTGATAAAGAGGCAGAGCCGTCTCACCTAGTCGGCTTACGAACCGGCTCAGAGCCGCAATACGACCCGCTAGTCGCTGAACATCATTGATACACGTCGGTTTAGCCAGAGAGGTAATGGCCTTGATCTTCTTCGGGTTAGCTTCAATGCCTCTGTCTGAAACCAGAAAACCCAAGAGCTGACCTGCTGGCACACCAAAAACACACTTGGCCGGGTTAAGCATCATCTTGTATACCCGGAGATTGTCAAATGTCTCCTTTAAATCGTCAATCAGGGTCTCTTTCTTTCTTGATTTCACTACAATGTCATCTACATAAGCATGAACATTGCGCCCAATCTGGTTATGTAAACAATTTTGCACACATCTCTGATAAGTCACCTGGGCACTCTTGAGCCCAAAAGGCATTGATACATAGCAGAAAGCTCCAAAGGGAGTTATAAATGTTGTTTTCTCCTGGTCCTTAACTACCATCTCGATCTGATGATAACCAGAATAAGCATCCAAAAAACTCAAACGCTCACAACCCATCGTAGCATCAATAATCTGATCAATACGAGGGAGAGCAAAAGGATCAGCTGGACAAGCTTTGTTTAAATCTGTGTAATCCACACACATACGCCAAGTGCCATTTTTCTTAAGCACCAGCACCGAGTTAGCCAACCACTCAGGATGAAAAACCTCAACAATAAACCCAGCCGCCAGAAGTCGGGCTACCTCTTCTCCAATAGCTTTCCGCCTCTCCTCATTAAACCGGCGAAGAAACTGCCTAACCGGTTTAAATTTCGAATCAATATTAAGAGTGTGCTCAGCAAGTTCCCTCGGTACACCTGGCATGTCAGAAGGCTTCCATGCAAAAATGTCCTGGTTCTCACGGATGAACTCGATGAGCGCGCTTTCCTATTTTGGATCCAGATTGGCACTGATTGTGAACTACCTGGATGAGTCGCCAGGAACAAAATCAACCATCTTGGTATCATCTGCCGATTTAAACTTCAAAACCGGGTCATGCTCTGTTGTGGGCTTCTTCAGGGACGTCATATCTGCTGGGTCGACATTGTCCTTGTAAAACTATAACTCTTCTGTCGCACAAACTGACTCGGCGTAAGCCGCATCACCCTCTTCACACTCCAAAGCAATCTTCCAGCTTCCATGTATTGTGATGGTCCCCTTGTGACCCGGCATCTTGAGTTGTAGATAAACATAACAGGGCCTGGCCATGAACTTAGCATAAGCCGGCCGGCCAAACAAAGCATGATATGGGCTTTTGATTTTCACCACTTCAAAGGTCAATGTCTCCGACCTAGAATCATGATCATCTCCAAAAGCAACCTCCGGAGCTATCTTACCCACTGGATATGCCGACTTACCAGGAACCACACCATGAAAAACGATGTTTGACGGCTTAAGATTTTTGTCTGTCAACCCCATGCGACGGAAGGTCTCATAATAGAGAATATTAATGCTGCTTCCTCAGTCCATGAGTACCTTGGTGAACTTATACCCTCCAACCTGAGGTGCCACTACCAATGCTAAGTGACCCGGATTATCAACTCAGGGTGGGTGATCCTCCTGGCTCCACACAATGGGCTGCTCGGACCAAGGCAAGTAACGAGGAACCGCCGGCTCAACAGCATTGACTGCCCTCTTATGAAGCTTCTGGTCACGTTTACATAAGCTAGTGGTAAATACATGATACTGCCCACTATTCAACTGTTTTGGGTTGGTCTAATAACCAGACTGTTGCTGCTGCTGACCCCCCTGATTACTTTGCTGGTTGTAACCACCCTGGCTGCCATGATTATTCTGATTTCCCTGAAACCCGGAATTAGAGCGGCCACCACCTTGACCCGGACTGTAAGAGCCGCCAGGACCGCCGCCAGGCCCGTGACTATTATGAAAAAAGTTTGAATTTTTGTACTCCCTCATGATGTTACAATCCTTCCACAGGTGCCCAGACGGTCTTTCCTTCGTACCATGTCGTGGGCAGGGCTCATTCAGCATTCGCTCAAGATTGACACTAGACCCGCCGGCTCTTGGCGGTGGTCTGCCCTTACGACGTTGTCCATTATCCTGTGCATTGGTGTTAGCCACAAAGTCAAAACTATTATCAGCCTTGCGCTTACCGTTGCCTCCCAGGTTATACTTCTGGCCTTTGATGTTGCCGCTCATCTTTCCCTTTCCTACTTTTTCATTATTAGACTCGGGATCTTTGGTACTATCAGAGTCAGCATATGTAACCAGAGCTGCCATGAGTGTCCCCATGTCATTGCAGTGACGCTTGAGCCGTCCTAACTTCTGCTTCAGAGGCAAGAAACGACAATTGTTCTCCAACATCAACACCGCTGAATCGGCGTTAATATGATCTGATGAATGTAAGATTGTCGAGACCCGGCGCACCCAATGGGTTGTTGATTCACCTTCCTCTTGGACACAGGAGGCCAGATCCACAATGGACATGGGTTGTTTACATGTATCCTTAAAGTTCTGGATGAACCGGGCCTTTAACTCATCCCATGACCCGATGGAATTAGCCAGGAGCCCCTTTAACCAAGTACGGGTCGTTCCTTCCAACATCAAAGGAAAGTATTTAGCATAGGCTGCTTCACTAACATCCAACAACTCCATAGCCATCTCATAACTCTCAACCCACGCTTCAGGACTTAAATCAGCGGTGTAATTGGGCACCTTATGAGGTCCTTTTAAATCCTTGGGCAGACGCTCATTCCGCAGATCCGGTGCTAAACATGGCGCCCCCAAGTTTGTAAAGGTCAGACCCGGCTCCACCAACGTGGTTGGACGAATCGGAGTTGGTTGACGAGCCGCATACTGAGCCGCCAGCTCGGCCTCTCGACGGGCTCTTCCTTGATCCACCACATTCTGAGCATTAGCACCACCGCCCGCCGGGTCATTACCACGCGGCGGGTTATGATTCCGTCCACTGCTTGACACCGCCGGCTCATCTAAATGTCTGCTGTAGCTTCTGCTCGAGCGAGGTGTGGAATGAATCCTATCACGGCTGTAAGAGTACGCTTGCTGCTGCACCAATGCTATCTGAAGAAACTCTCTAGCCCTCCATGTCTCAAAGGCCGCTGGCGAGTCACCTTCCACAGGGATAGCCGCCAGTCAGGACACCGCAGCAACCATGTTATCCAAAGGGTTGGAGTAATGACCCGGTGGCGTCGACATGTGCTGTGGTGAGTTATTGTTCTGTCGAGGCGGATCCATTATACGTGGCCAAGCCAGCGTTCCTGCCCCAGGCGCTCCGGCCCGGTTTACGGCTGCCGGGTTACTGGTTCCTACCCCTGATGTGTTAAAAAGATTCCTTGCTTCAATAGTCACCAGCAGACGACTCTGATGCCTTCTCCTCATCACTTCATTTGAAGCGTTCTGATCTAGCATGAGTCGATAAGATTCCGCTTGGACTCGCTGTGCATGTGCATCCAAAGCAGCCCGCTCCCCAGCCATCCTGGTATTTTCAGCGTTCAGCGCCTCCCTGGCCTGTGCCATATCATTACGCACCTTTGTAATCGCCGCATTATGCTGATCTTGATCCGCCGGGTTAACAACTGCCGTAATCAGTGCAGTCAGCTTGTCCAATAAGTCAGTTAAAACTTGAGCCGGCGGGCGCTCAGGGCCTCCTGCCCCGGCAGCCGCCGCCGCTCTGACCCGGAAACCAGCTCCGCCGCCGTTGATGAGTGTTGTATAGGCTGTGTACCGGCCATGAAGATTGCAACCCGGTTCGGCGGCTCACAGGGGTCCGGAATACTGTCGCCATCGGAACAGCCCCCAGGCCGGCCGTCTTGCAATTGGTACAACGACTCTGTCTCACCAGTGGATGACCCGCCATTGGAATAGATGACGGTCTCGTCACCATATGCTGATCTGTCCTCAGATCCCTCTCCATGGATAAATCCCACAAAGGCACGTTTCATGGCCGGCGGAATCCGGGCGGGTCTCGCACGCTGAGCCGTCTCGACGATGTCGGTGCAGATGTCCGACTCAGGGCCCGGTTCGTCGATCTTGCCGATGAAAACGTGAATTCCGCCGAAGGGGACCCGGTACCCGTACTCTATTGAGCCGGCCTCGGGGCCCCATCCTGCATCGTCGATGTAGAGCCTGTCACGGCGACTCTTGGTCATCCGGCCCATGGTGTATCCCTTGATCCCTTCGAAGTTGCCTTCAAGAACTCGAAACCATCTTGCGATAGCCCCACGGTGGGCGCCAACTATCGTGGAAATATCACGTCAGATGTCCTAGAGAGAGGACTTAGTCGTGGAGCCATCGCGTTGAGGTTAGCTTAAAGGGGTTAATCAAGACAAAGGACGCGAGGAGTTTATACTGGTTCGGCCCCTTACGGTGAAGGTAAAAGCCTAATCCAGTTGTATGTGGAATTGCTAGGGTTTTGATGAGCGGGGAGCGAATATGCTTGACCGGCTCTCGAATCTGTTGTTTCTTGTCCTAAGTCGCCGCCGGTCGTCCCCTTATATACACGGGTTGACGCCCTGCGGCCTACAGAGTCCCGGCCGGCTCATACAACGTGTCCGGCTCGGTGACATATCTTATATGCCTTACATTACAAGTTTTACATACATGGCGGTTTATACCTATGGGCCTTAAGCCGCCTTCGGGTCTGGGCCCACTACTAAGCTTATCTATGAACCGTCGTGCAATCTTGGGCTTCATAACGATAAATCTTCATGGGAATGACCCGGCCCCTCCTGGTCGGGTCATATCTAATAGTTATATCCCCAACAAAGGTGCAAAAGGAAGTTCTGCGGAGGCCACATGCCAGACGCCAGGGACCCTGACATCTGGTCCTGGAGTCCGAGAAGGACTCTTGCCCTGTGTGCCAAACCGACTCTAAGGAGGCTCTTTCTCCAAGAAACGGCCCCAAGGCTCAACATATAAATAGAGGGGCAGGGCTAGCACCCGGAGCACATCAAGATTCACCAAGTCGTGTGCCGACAACCCCACCCTCTCTAGTTTATCCTCCATCATAGTTTCCATTGTGCTTGGCGAAGCCCTGCGGAGATTGTTCTTCGCCACCACCGTCACCACGTTGTCGTGCTGCCGGTACTCATCTACTACTTTGCCCCTCTTGCTGGATCAAGAAGGCGAGGACGTCATCGAGTTGAACTTGTGCTGAACGCGGAGGTGCCGTACGATCGGGACGGATCGTGAAGGTGTACGACTACATCAACCGCGTTGATAAACACTTCCTCTTATCGATCTACAAGGGTATGTAGATGCTCTCCCCCTCTCGCAGCTATATATCTTCATGGATAGATCTTGCGTGTGCGTAGAATTTTTGTTTGTTTTCCATGCAACGTTCCCCAACACATTGCTGCTCCAACACCACTTCCATAGAAGAAGGGCAAGATCAAGAGGAAGAAGAGGAGGCTCCGCCACCACACGCACCACCCTTTCGGTCGGCATCATCTCCACTATGTTGCCTGCAACAGGGGCGCCTCCATCACCACCGCTGCCACCGCCATCACTGTTACCACCATCATCGCTGGTGCCGCCTTCACTAACACTGCCATGCCTTTTCCCTTCATCGGCTTCGATGTTGACTTGTAACTTGACCCTCTTTTTTATCTTTTCCCTTTACATGTTTCAGTAGTTGTACTTGTTCTCGGGGATATGGGTGGACTCTTTATGATTATAATTAAAATCCTTCAAGCGATCCAATATCTCTACTCCTATAAAAGACTCAGTTGGTGATGATGGTGTATCTGTCATCTGTCATTTCTGACCATTAGATCTGCATCTAACGACTATGAGGTAAGTAGTGGCCCTTCTGCAACAATAGCCCACTTCTCTGCTCCAATATGCGGAAAACCCCTTAGTACCTTAAAACCAACCACATCCCCCTCACCTCATCAAAACAGGCCGAGGAATATATGTTTTGAGTGAAACATATTTTTTTGTGATATATGTATATCAAAGCTAGAGCTTTCTTTCAAGTTTGTGAACAAGTATTATTTTACTTTAGACCCGTTGCAAGGCACGGGCACATTGCCAGTCTTCTGTTTATGTTCGAGTTAGTAGCCTTGGCGAGTGTTGCGAGGAGCGCTCACACAACATTATCGCCTTCATTTGGCCGGGAAGCATATTACTACCGCTGTTCTAGGTTATGATGTTGAGATAATTCGAGGTTCCAATAATCTTTCCTTGCCTCTTGCAATTGGTAGGGGAGTAACGGAGAAACCTTGGTAGAGCCGCATCAATGGGGAAGCCCTTAATTAACTGTAATGATAACCTACGTGGGGATACTACGATGATGGCATGCGTGATACGAAGTCTACCTAGAGTAGAACATATTTTGTACCCGGATCCGCCCACTTATGCACATAAAGAGTGGACTAGAAATATGACGGAGGGCTATGCTTCGTACATGCTGCGCCGATCATATTAGTAGTGATTTCTCTTGAACCCTCGAGAACGCTTTATTACCCAAGCACCTTTTACTAACTTAGTATCTTTTTACTCATGTTTTTACCTTTCTGTTTGTAGTTTAGATAAACTCCCTTTTGTTCCTTTTCCCTAACAGCTTATAGAGTAGACTATTTCCAAACTTTGTTTTTAGGTGCGGAATGTCAGTGACAACGTAGTTGCGGGGTTAGTAGTGCCTTCATTTCCGCTCCTTATGGATTCGGAAGTGTTACAACACCATGTGCTCTTGCAGGACATCACCGACGAAGGAAAGTAGGATGGGCAGGGACATGTTGCCGCCTCACTATTCATCATCATCATCATCGTCCTCTTCGTCTTGATCCCTCTTCCTCCTCCTCATTGGATTTTCACATGTCTCGGACTCTCGTCACACCCGCTCTATCCATCGCTTTTTTATAGATATGAAAACAGATGTACATGTCCAATGCTGCGTACTGGATGTGATCTTCGTTTATTTTCTTTCGTTGTCATGCTCGATGAAACCAAAAATGACATTTCTCCTGCTCGTGGTACGAACAATGAACCATGCCTCATATCAGGGTTAGCAGTGAATCACGATTGGAGGATGCCTTGTCCCTTGTCCGAAGGTCGAAGTAATCGGCCATGTGAAGGCATAACTGACATAGGACCTTCTGTCATTTCCAATGGCAACACTAACGAATTTGACGGTTGCATCATTGGGAAATCTCGCAAAGTACAGATAGTTCTCATCAGTATTACATATATTGTACATCAAGTAATAGTTATCTATACAAACCTGGATCATGGTGGGACTCACACCCTCTTCTTCCTTCAAACACTTTTCTTTTCATCTGGTCGCGGTCTACTCGACACCACCCCAGCGATCTGAAAACCGTTCTTATTGAACATGGAACTGATGTGGCAAAAATATTCTTGCACCATCACGACACTAGCACTGTAGATGACTTTAAAGTCATCACCCATTATTCGGTGGACATCTTGGAGATTTAAGAGTCCATAGATCTTGGAGCAGCCTAAGGGGAATGGAGGTGTGCTAGTTAAAAAATGATATAAGGGTAAGAAACACATAGTGGGAACACATTCCTTTGGCCAGAAAGAGACACGGGCTCTCGCGACCGCGTCGCCCCCGCGGGCGACCGGCCGCACCCCGGTTTCTCCTCCGCCAGCTCTCCCTCACCCCCCCTCCTCGTCGTCGTCGCCGGGCCTGGCCCGGGCGACGCTGGCGGCGGCGGCCCCCGGCCATTCCCCTCTCGGTTGCTCTCCGACGCGGGGCGGAGGGCGCCGGGGGTGCTCCCTAGGAGGCGGCGGCCCGGCGTGGCGGCG
>NC_041390.1:425357411-425391692 GCF_002162155.2 Triticum dicoccoides | reverse complement strand
GGCGCCCGCTCGGCTCAGATCTGGGCCCTTCGGGCCCATCTGGGTTCGGGCGGGCCGACGGCGGGGCGGGTCAGTGGCGGGGCTTTCAGGAGGCGGGGGAGCAGCGATGGGCGTTGGGGTCTGGCGGTGCTGGCGCCGCCCTGCTGCAGCGTGGCCGACGGGACTTAGCGGGCCCGATTCGGGCCTGGCCGGGCCAGGGGTGGCCTGGTATGCCCTCCTGCTGCGTCCGGACGGCATTCGCGACGGGGCTGGAGGCACAAGCCTCCTGCACGGCTACGGCGCTGCTGCTCCCGTCGACCAACGCCTCCTCTCCTCGTTCTCTTGGCCTCGTGGTGGTGATCTCAGTGAGACGGTGTGGGTGGCGTTGCGACCGCGGTGGCGCATGCTGGTGGGCGGCGAGCTGGCTGGTTGGCTCCGATCCGGTTGGGCGGTGGGGTTTGGAGTTGGGAGAAATCCTTGCCGGGTCTTCCGGCTCCGATGCGGTGACGCCTGCGGGTGCCACCATTCCTCCCTTGAGGGTGTCGATGGTCTTCATCCCCCTCTACCCTCCGCGTGCCGGGGGAAACCCTAGGACATGTCCGGGCAGCAGCGTCATCGGCGTCACATTCTTTCCTGGAGGTGCTGCTTGGTACGCGGTGGATCGGAGCCTAAGATCGTGGTGGGTAGATTTCGGAGGGCGCAACGGTAGTGGGTCATTCGCGCTTTGTCGAGCTGCCGGTGTTGGCATTGTTTCTTCTTCTTTTTCTTTGGCTTGTTGTGCTGCTCGCCCCAGTGTTTGCTCTGTGATCGGTGTTGGTGCTTTGGAATACAAAGCGGGGAAATCTTTTTTGGATAAAAAATGATATAAGTATTTTTTTGGAGACAAACGATATAAGAAATGGAAAAGGCTAGAAAACCAACTGGAAGGACACTCCTCCTCCTCACCTCCCCTGCGGCTTCGCTGCGGCCGTGCCTTCGTGAGAGACCAAGGAAACCAAAACCATCGCCCCCAGAAAAAAACATCTCGAGAAAACAAACGAAAAATCCCCAATCCATGAAGCCCACCACTGTGTCGCCTCCCGCGGCGGCGCCGGCCACCGACGATCCCTCGCCATCGCACTCCGACCCCTCCTCGGCCACTTTCTCGGTCGAGCGCCGCGGCGACGCCTCCGCCTCCTGCCGATGGACCCTCCCGGACTTCCCCCGCACCCGCGCCCGCACCTTCTACAGCCGCTACTTCGAGGTCGGCGGCTTCGACTGCCGCCTTCTCCTCTACCCGCGCGGCGACACCCAGTCCCTCCCGGGATACCTATCCCTCTACCTCCAGGTCCTCGACCCCAAAACCCCATCCTCCTCCTCCTCCACCACCACCACCACCACATCCTCCAAATGGGATTGCTTCCTCAGCTACCGCCTCTCCGTCGTCCACCCCTCCGATAACTCCAAGTCCCTGGCGCGCGATTCCTGGCACCGTTTCTCCTCTAAGAAACGTTCGCACGGCTGGTGCGACTTCGCTCCATCCGCCGCCGCCTCCTTCCTCCTGCCGCCCCACGATTCCCTTGTCATTGCTGCCGACATTTCGGTGCTATCGGAGACCGCCTCCTTCTCCGAGGCCGACGGCCGTTTCACCTGGAAGGTGTTCAACTTCAGCCTGTTCCGGGAGATGATCCGCACACAAAAGATCATGAGCCCCGCATTCTTCCCTGCTGCCGCCGCTGCTGGTGGGAGTGACTGTGGACTCCGGATTAGTGTCTACCAGAGTAATGTATCTGGTGCAGAACATTTATCGGTGTGCCTCGAGGGCAAGGAGCCCGTGGTTCAGGCAACCTCGGCGTCATCTGCGTCAGCATTGGCGGCAACTAGTGCAGGGAGTGGCGTGCCTGATGCTGACCGTGGTTGCTGGTGTCTTTTCCGTGTTTCAATCCTTAATCAGAAGCCTGGGGGGAGCCACATTCATAGGGACTCATATGGGCGGTTTGGAGCAGACAGTGCCAGCCTTGGATGGGGGGATTACCTGAAGATGGATGAGTTTTTGGCTGCCGATGGGGGTTACCTGTTTGATGGGGCTGTGGTGTTTAATTCCTCGGTGCATGTGATCAAGGAGTCTAACTCATTCACTCGTAGCTTACCACCGGTGGCGGGCATTAGTGGTGCTGGGGGTGGACGATCTGGGACTAGAAAGTCGGATGGGCACTTTGGGAAGTTTGTGTGGAGGATCGAAAACTTCACAAGATTGAAGGAGCTGCTCAAGAAGAGGAAGATCACTGGTTTGTGCATCAAGAGCAGACGATTTCAGGTCGGGAATCGCGACTGCCGCCTTATTGTTTATCCACGGGGTAAGTATTTGGAAAAATGCCTTCTCAAGATTCATCTGGTAGTTTCAACATCAACTCTATGAAGTTTGCTGACATATACTGCTAAAAACGTGATGACCAAACCTAGAATTTTTATGCCTATATGATTTGATCAGAACTGTCACTTGCTAAATGGGCTGAAGTTTCTTAACCATTTGCAACATTGAGAATCCACTAGATTTTGACCCGTTCCGAGTTGCAATTTTGCATTCAGTAAATGGAAATTCACCAGAAAATTCATGTTTGTGATTTTATTTAGATAATATAGCTACTAGCTTGTATCACTCAATAGATTCAGTGGTGTGGCTTTGATCACCTTTTTTAGAAATTTGAATCATTGCCTATGAAAGAGGCACAACCCCATTTTGTTCATTTCTTGCAATTATTGTGTCAGTTATCCCTGTTTGATATGGTCTATCACTATTTGCTCTGATTGACAGCCAACCTTGTGAATAACATGCACTTGGATATTTGTTTTGTTAAATAGCTGTTAGCCTGTTACCTTACCTCTTCCAGAACAATATGCCATGACTCATGGAACACTACTAAATTGATAACAAATCCATCTGATCGCTATCGAAAAATCAACTTCCATGTTATAAAAATATCTAAATAAGGATATACATTTTGGATGATCTGTGCAACTGCAATTTTTTAGCCCATTGTATCCTGCACAGAAGACAAAATGTGTACTAAATTAGTTGTCATTTTAGACCCTCCACACTTGTTTTTCTTTTCACAGCAGATTTGGCGCAAGTGCTTGCATCTGCAGCCTCTTGTTGGTTGACGTGCCTTGTTTTTCGAGAAAACGCAAAAGAGCTTGCGTTTCATTGTATTGAAAAGGGGGGATTAATAGTTACAATCCTCCTAGGAGGCGGTTACAACTCTGGATGGTAGTCAACCAACAAGAGGCTGCAGATATTATAGCATGCTCTTGTTGGTCCACATATTATAGCATGCTCTACATCCATGTTTATTCTTTCATGGTTTTCTCTGAGGTGCCTCAACCAACAAGTAGGTTGCGGGTACAACCACTTGCCGGGAGTAATTATTTCTCATCTTGACCATCCAAGGTCCATGCTTGCATGATGTCCATCCACTTTCTGTAAACCTGTGAAAATTTCAGACTGTTCTACGCACTTCCCCCCAATAGTAGCAACCACAGTGAATTAACTTCAGCTGTTAAATCATGAGTGAGATGAATATATCTTGCCTAGAGGCTACATAATGAAGTTCATTTATTCTATGAGTTGATCATAAAAGAATTATAAGTATATCGAACAGCAGTAATAAAATCATTTGACATTTTGAGTGCAACCTGGGTTTACCGGTGAGTTGTTGTTAAGTTTGGAGTGTTTGTTGGTTCAGCCTCTGCATCACAATTTCTTAAACGACACTGTATACATATGTAGGTAGATTTTGAATTGCCGTTTTTTATTTACATGCCACATATTTCAGTCACCTACTTATTTATCCTTCTGAATGAATTGCCATTTATCTAATTTATCTTCCACATATTTCAGCACCTTACTTATTTATCCTTGTGAACTTATGGTCTCATTGCAATCAAATCACTGCTAGTTTCCTTTCAGTTAGCTATCAGTATTGTTACTTTTTAAATTAGGTAACTGCACTATCAGAATGTACGTACTGACTTCATCAGTTGGTTCTCTTAATGTTGCTACAATCAGGGCAGTCTCAACCACCATGCCACCTCTCAGTGTTTCTGGAAGTGACAGATCCCCGAAATACTACGAGTGAATGGACCTGCTTTGTGAGCCATAGATTGTCTGTTATCAATCAGAAAGGGGAGGAGAAGTCAATCATGAAAGAGTCTCAAAATCGTTACTCTAAGTCAGCAAAGGATTGGGGTTGGCGTGAATTTCTGACATTAACTAGCCTCTTCGACCAGGATGCTGGTTTTCTTGTACAGGACACTGTTGTGTTCTCTGCAGAGGTTCTCATTCTGAAGGAAACTGCAACTATGCAAGAGCTTAGTGACGAAGATTCTGAAATATGCAGTTCAAGTTCTGGATATCAGATTGATACTTTACCAAAACATCCGTCATTTACGTGGAAGGTAGAAAATTTCTTGTCCTTTAAGGAGATTATGGAGACAAGAAAAATTTTCAGTAAATATTTTCAGGCTGGTGGCTGTGAGCTGCGGATAGGTAAACGAAGTTTACTTACTATTCAGTCTTGTACTGTATAGTTTCTTTTGTATTTTCATATTTTGTGCTTACATAACACAACCTGCAGGTGTATATGAGTCATTTGATACAATGTGCATATATCTGGAGAGTGATCAGTCATCTGGGGTTGATCCTGATAAGAACTTTTGGGTACATTATAAGATGGCTATACTCAACCAGAAGAACTCTTTGAAAACCGTGTGCAAAGAATCTTCAATTTGCACAAAAACATGGAACAATTCAGTTCTCCAGTTTATGAAGGTTTCAGACATTCTGGATCCTGAAGCTGGCTTTCTTGTCCGGGACACTATTGTCTTCGTTTGTGAAATCATAGACTGCTGTCCATGGTTTGACTTCTCTGATCTCGAGGTGCGGTTAGGTTTGCTAATCTTTCATTGGGCCTGTCTATTTGTGCTTCTTCTGCTAGGTTCTAGGGCGTTCTCTAAACTGCTTTGGTGTGGCAGGGCATGCAAAAAGGCTGTAGTTGTAATAACCAAAAGTTCAGCTTGAATGTAGTTGTGCAGCATATGTTATATCGTGTATGAAGGTACACAAGGAGAAATAATTAAGAATGAGAAGTCCTAGGGTACTCTTATTTGACCAGGATGTAGGCCACTTCTAATTAGATCTTGATTGCAATATTTAGCATTTAATAAACTGGTCATACCAATCACTGATTAATTTTAAGCCTGGCGAATCTGCAATTTGAGTACTTCAAGGTACTGTTAAACTGTGGAATGCAATACTTAGATTACTCTGCAAATTTTATGAACTTTCGAGACTAGCGCTTTATGATTTAGCAAGTATCGTTACAGACTTGTAATTCATTAGCTGCAAGTACATGCCAACTTTAACAGTACAGCTGACAAATGTTTTTCTTACAAGCACTCCAGTTTGTTGTACATGATAAATTGTAACACTGATCAGATTACTGTTAGAGATAAGTTAGCTCTCATACGTGCATATCTTTTCATCAACTAACCCAAGAACCTTAAGTGGATATTTTGTGTGTAGTCCATTGACGATAACAAGGCTAAACATGAAAAATGTTCTTGATTTTGCTTTTATAAGTCCTAACTATGGTCTATAACAATGTATGTGTCATATCTGGCCATCTTCCATCTTGATGTCCATTTCTATCCAGTATTTTACTCAAGCAATGGGGTATTCTCTCTATATATTTTTAGGTTCAGTTCAGAAATATGCTGTCTGAATTATCAGTGAATGATGAGTACATGACGTTTGCCTCCTTTTTACTTCTAAAAGAAGTTATGGTAGATAGGATAACATTTATCTGTGAGAATTATGGTTTGTATATAGTAATTCCCAATTAACTTATCTGGCAGGTATTTGCCTCAGATGATGACCAGGATGAGTTGTCAACAGATCCTGATGAACTTATCGAGTCTGAAGACAGTGATGACATGAGTGGTGATGAGGAAGATATGTTCCGGAACCTCCTCTCAAGAGCTGGATTTTCACTTACATATGGAGACAACTATACTCAGCCGCAGGTTACCTTGAGAGAGAAAATTTTGACGGATGCTAGTGCGATTGCTGGATTTCTTACTGGCCTGCGTGTTTATCTGGATAACCCAGCAAAAGTGAAGCGCATGCTTCTTCCTGCCAAAGTGTCCACCAAGGGTGGTGGAAAGAAAGATTCCTCAAAGTGTGATTCAAGCTCCACAAGTCTCATAAATTTGTTGATGGGTGTTAGCGTCTTAAAGCAAGCTATAATTGATTTGCTTTTAGATATAATGGTTGAGTGCTGCCAACCTTCAGATGAAAGATCATCATATGGCTCCTCCTCCTCAAGCTCTAAAACTGCTCCTGATTCAAATGGGGCTAGCTCTCCATCAGAGCTCATTGTGGAAGGCGAACAAACAGAATGTGCATGCAGAAATCAGTATGAAACGGCTGAATCTGATACTGTTAATTTTGGGCGTAATCTTGGATTAGAAAATGCAGAGCTAAATGCAAATGAGATGCCTGTCAAGATTCTAGAACAGTCCAGTTGTCCTCCAGAGACACCTGCCATCGATCTGCCAGGGGATGAAAGTTCTGATCAAGCTTCTGGGGTATGATTTAAGGGTCCTATCATATTCATCCTCATTTTCATATTTTATTTTACCAAGTATGCTAACCTGCTGTTTTTTTTTCAGACAAAATGGCCAGACCAGTCAGAGGAACTGTTAGGACTGATTGTTAATTCATTGAAGGCACTAGACTGTGCTGTTCCACATGGATGCCCTGAACCAAGAAAGCGGCCTAAGTCTGTCCAGAAAATTGCACTTGTACTAGAGAAAGCTCCAAAGAAGCTTCAACCTGATTTCATCGCCCTTGTACCAAAGTTGGTTGATGGGTCTGAACACTCACTTGCTTCTTGTGCCCTTTTAGATCATCTTGAAAAGGCAGATGCTGAGCCATCACTGAGGTTACCGGTAAGTTTGACGCTTTGAACTAATCTTACTTTTTTTGGGTGCCTAATTTCATTTTTGCAAAGAAACATAACAACCATAACTTCTTGGGTGAACAGATGTCTGAATTGCCTGAATATTATGACGCTCATGTCTCTATATTTGTGACCTTAATGTCTCTATATTTGTGAAGATAGCCATCATTCATGATATAGCAGGCTAGTAATATACACAAGTGAGTCTGATATCTACTTTGATTTCTTTTTTCCCATCATGGCAGGTTTTTGGTGCCTTATCCGAGTTAGAATTTGATGCTGATGTCTGGAAACGAGTATCTTTTCATGCACTTGAATTGTTGTCTGATTCAAATGATGAGCCTCTTGTAGCAGCCATTTCATATGTTCTCAAGGCGGCATCACAGTGCCAGCATATTCCTCAAGCTGTATGTTTACCATCGATAAATCTCTTGTTACTTTCTCTATACTTGTATAATCTTTTCATATTACTACTACTAAGTGCACTTACCTTTTTCCCTCCCCAAAGGTTAGAGCTGTTCGATGGAGATTAAAACGTTTGGGTGCTGATGTTCCACCGTGTGTGCTTGAGTTTTTGTCTAAAACGGTGCATAACTGGCCAGATGTAGCTGAAGCATTATTGAAGGATATTGGTTCTGAGCCTGAACCTGATAACAGTTGTCTCTCCACGCCTTCTAGTACTTGTAGTAAAGATGGGCTTTCAGCTGAAGGGATGCCTTCTTGGCAAGAGCAAGCTGTACATGGAAGCAATCATCTATCAGATGTTTTTGTACTCATAGAAATGTTATCAGTACCTGGATTATTTGTGGAAGTTGCACGGGTTTTTGAAAGGGCTTTATTGCAAGGGGCCTTTGGGCTGCAGTTAGTAGCCATGGTGTTGGAAAGACGGCATTCTCACAAGTTAAGTTCAAAGTCTGGGGCTGTCGTGTATGATTTACAGAGCAAACAAGTTTTATTAGATGGGCAGTTTGAACCCTCGCCCATCCAAGAAGGTGATTTCACTTCAGTCCTTGCACTTGGTGAGGTATTGTCTCTATCTACCTCAGCGAGGGTCCAAGACTTCGTGCGGATGCTTTATGCCATCATGTTTAAGATCTATGCCGAGGATCATTATAGATGCAGATTTCTGAAGGGCCTTGTTGACCGGGCAACAAATACCTCAGATAACTGTCGAGAAGTTGACATAGATATGGATGTCTTGGTATTTCTTGTTAAGGAGGAGTTTGGAATTGCTAGACCTGTTCTAAACATGATGCGTGAAGCTGCTGAAGTTGCTCAGGCCGATCGTGCTAATCTTTGGCACCAAATATGTGCTACTGAGGATGAGAATATTCGTTTGAGGGAGGAGATGGACATGGAGCAAACTAAATTTACCAATGAAAAAGCTGCATTAGCCCAACGACTAACTGAGTCTGAGGCAACTACAGGACATCTAAGGGTATTTCTTTGTTGTGATTCAGCTGTTGACCTGCCCTTCTTGTTTGTTTCTCAGCTTAACACTTGTTTATTTTTTAATTGTTGTAGTCTGAACTAAAAGCCGAGAAGGATCGTTATATTCGGGAGAAGAAGGAACTCTCCAGGCAGATGCGGGAGATTGAGAATCAGATGGAATGGGTGCGATCAGAGAAAGACGAGCAAATTGCAAAGCTATCTGCTGATAGGAAGAATCTTCATGATCGTGTTAGTGAAGCAGAGACACAACTATCACAGTTTAAAGCACGGAAACGCGAAGAAATAAAGGTAAGAGTTACTGTCAAAAACCATACAATACATACTTTTCCTACAAACACACCCTTTAAGCAGTGCCATAAGTGCTAAGATTTCCTACTTTTTCCTAAAATGCATGCCTTGTTGATTAACTCACACTGGCAAAATGCTAGTAGATTTATTCATAGATTTCAAGGGTGTGTTTCTTATTTCAAGATCATATGAAGCAAGTCATGTTGGTATGTTTTGGTATTACTGTTAACTGTTAGAATTTGCCTTGTGATACCATTGGAAATTTCAGTGAGAAAGACAACATTGATGTTTTACGGTTTGCATCCATCTTGTATGCTGCAGAAAGTAACTACTGAGAAGAATACATTGGCAGAGAGGCTGAAGAATGCTGAAGCTTCAAGGAAACGATTTGATGATGAATTAAAACGACATGCAGCTGAAACACAGGCTCGCGAAGAGATTAGAAAATCACTTGAGGCTGAAGTAAGGAGGCTGACACATAAAGTTGGACAAACCGAGGGAGAAAAGAAAGAAAAAGAAGATCAAATTTCTCGCTGCGAAGCTTACATTGATGGAATGGAGTCAAAATTGCAAGTTTGCCAGGTTCGCGACCTTGCTAGTTTCAAAAATAGATAATTTCATATTCTCCAATGTTCCAGAGATATACTTTTGAGCTAAGCTATGAAATATCATTGCAGTGTTCTGGTAGAAAAAAAATACGCACAATGGAGTTGATTTTCCTATGATACTGTCATAAAAACAAGGTAGACGAGGATAGAATAAGTAACATGTGAAACCATTGTTGGAAAGTAATCATCTTTAAATTTAAATTGTAACCATGCATAGATAAAACTGGGTGGCCCTACTATGATACTGCCATAAAACAAAGTAGGCAAGGGTAGAATAAGTAACACGTAAAGCCATTTTTAAGGTGTAATCGTCTTGGAATTTTGAATTGTATCCATGCATAGATCAAATTGGGAGCTCTACTTTTTCCGGGGTGCCAGTTTACAATGTTTTAAATTATTTATTTTCCGTTTCTGATAAGTTTTACCTGTAGTTTGCATGTTTACAAAATTGTTGGGACCCTGATATGTGATATGGACAGATGCAGTAATAACTAGTGAGCCAAACACCAACTAAGGAAGTGTGGCGTGCCGAAGTTAACGCAGCAAACTTAGGGCACCAAACTGAACACCTATATCGTCACTATTTATATATTAGAAATTTTGCATCAAAACATTACTGCATGTTGTATTTACTATTGTATCTTGTTATTGCAGCAATATATTCGTACTCTGGAAACATCACTTCAAGAAGAGATGGCTCGGCATGCCCCACTGTATGGTGTCGGCGTGGAAGCTTTGTCACTGGAGGAGCTTGAGACCCTTGCAAACATCCACGAGCAGAGTTTGAGACAGATCCATACAATCAGGCAAAGGAAAGGCAGCAGCCATCTCTTGAGCGTCCCTGGCTTGTTCCCCTCGTCTTCGATGGCTGTTGGGCCGCCTTCCTCATTGATCCACACGTCCTCCATAGCACCTAATGGCGTGGGTACCCATGGAAACGGGCACATGAACAATGCGGTGGACCGCTGGTTCAATCAAACCTAGCCACGAGATGCAACTGCAAGCGGAAGGCCCGAAGATGTCCATTTTGTGCATTGGTCTGATAGATCCCATTCACCAGCTGCCGAGCAATCTGGCGTGGCAGCCTTTTTTGTTCTTGCCTTTCTGTTTGGCTTCTCGCTTTGTATTCTGGAGTGGTAGTGCTGTCGGCTCGAGATGTCATGGGCGCCCGTCAAGGGGCTCCATGTGGAATAAGCTGTAATAACAAAGAGACCCGATGGAACTATCAGGTGCAAGTGGAAGCTATGGAAATGGTTGATATCACCCATTGCTTGATTATTTTGAAAAGCACTGGGATTCCTGTCTCCCTTCATTTTCGTTTCAAAAAGGTGCAACATCAGTACGTGTTTCATGTTTACATCTATTGTTGTGTTGGGCCTGGTAGATACACATTGGCGCTAGAATTTTCCTTTTGCTGCATTGGGATTTGAGAGAATCATACATACAACAGAGATCAAAGGTGCTGTTTTTTAGGGGATTTTGTCTTCTTAATTGAATGGAACTTTAGAGCATCCAAACCACTTAGGGCTAATTCTTGTGTTTGATTCTCTCAGAATCTTTGACCCCTTTCCAACTTCTCTCAAAATCTTTAACCCTCATTTTGTTTTTGACAATCCTGCCTATTTAGACCCTATAACCAGCTAGAATTGTCAAACGACGAGGGTTGAAAATTCTGAGAGAAGCTGGGGTCTAACTAGTTAGGATTGTCAAATGAATGAGGGTTGAAGATTCTGGGAGAAGCTGGGTCTAACTAGCTAGGATTGTCAGACGAACAAGGGTTGAAGATTCTGGGCAAAGTTGGGAGGGATTCAATTTGGGTCTAACTAGCTGGGATTGTCAGACGAACAAGAGTTGAAGATTCTGGGCGAAGTTGAGATGGATTCAATTATGGGAGTCGAGCAAAAGAACTTGCCCTTATTGGGGCTATACAATAACACTTTTTTAGTTATTGGGATGAATGCTCTAGCAGATCCTCAATAAACTGACCTCACTAACTAATACTCTCTCCATCCTAAAATAAATGTCTCAACCTTAGTACAGTTTTATACAGAATTTATTTTGGGACAGAGGAAGTATGACATATAAGACCCACTTATCATTCAACCAGCAATGATGGTCTGGCGGGCAGACTAAGGCATAGCCTAGTGGTGGGAAGGGGCTGATGTCTTCCCACCCACCCTGGTTTAAGGCATGGTACTTGCAATTTAGGTTTGTTGCACCAATTATACTGTAGGGGGTTCCCTTACAGTCTTTCTGTCAAAAAAAATGGTGGTCTGGCGGTTTGTGGCAGCGCACTGACGTGGCAGTATTGGGTGAATCGGAAGACTTGCCAGTTTTTCTTGCCCAACTCCCTTTAGTAAACCAAAATTATTGAGGAAAGTGGAGCTGCTGGAGATGCTCAGTAAGAGCATCTACAACAGTGATGAGCTAATTTGGCCCCTTCAATGCCCGTGGACGCGTCTGGGCGCGTCCGGGGGCACTGACCAAACACGCCTCATATTTCATTCTTTATATCTGCATATCTCATATCCGACACTCTATATCCATACTATACTTGCAACGTGAGCTACTTTACGTGATCAAACAACGGGCAAGAAAATCGGGTGCAAACGGACAACAAAATCAGGTGCAAACGGACTACAAAATCAGCTCTAAATAGACATTAAATGAGCTTGACATCATCCAAAAGATCATCCGAGTTCGTCACCGGACAAGTTCTTAAACACCAACAACTAAAAATGATATAAACATAAGAGGGGTGCGGGATCACCACTTCCGCATCGGACCTTTGCCCTTCTGGTCGTCGGCACAGTTGTAGGCGTCCGCGGCTGGTGGAGGATCTAGGTCGTCGTCCTTGGAGGTGGAGCTGTCGTCATCAGAGGAGGAGGAGGAGGAGGAGGATAGGACGATCAACCCCTTCGTCCGGCGGACGACCTTGTCTTGCTGCCGCTTCAGCTTGGCGAGCCGAGCTGCCTCCGCCGTTGCCTTCTTCGCCTCCTGCTCCGACTGCTCTACAGTTAGCCGGAGGACCGTTGCGTTCTTCCGCCGAAGGAGGTGAGCGTCCGTCTCCGCCGTCGTGAGCGACCAACGGCAGACCCATGCGAGGAGGCATCCCGCAGCGACGACGCACAGACCGAGACCGCTCCGCCGCTTCCCTCTTCCTTGCCCGTTGCCTCTCGCGGCAGGCGGCACGCGCCTTCGATTCCGGAGTGCGCATGCAAGCCAGCCGCACAGGGACTAGCACCTACCATTACCCGCGTGGAGGAGCGGCCGGCGGGGTGAAAGTGCGTTATATCGACTAGAGGGGGGTGAATAGGCGATTTTTATGAATTCTTCACTAAGGAATTTGCTGGTAAGGAAATTCCTGAGTGAAGAACTACTTGCAGCGGAATAAGTACTCATAAGTAAACATAACAGAACATGAGCATGGTCTTCATGATGAAATGAAAACAAGCACAGAGTACAGAAAGCGTAAACGCAGGATGAACAGAGTGAAGACAAACAGAGTGAAGAAATTGAGCCGAGGAAATAGAGAAAGTCTTCAGTCAAAGTCTTCAACAGATACGAACAAGCACACAACACAGAGATGAGGAAATAGAAGGGTTGAGGAATTGGAACCAGTTAGCTCGGTGAAGACAATGAGTTGGTAGACCAGTTCCAACTGCTGTGACAGTTGTACGTCTGCTCCCAAATGACAAGTGTCAGTTTCTCTCGGAGCAACCAACCAGCTAGTGATTGTAGGGGGCGGCTATTTATAGCCTAGGGAGTAGCCCGACATGATAAGACATAAATTCCCTTCAATGATATGACCGTTAGGTGGGTAGATATTTTGGGATAGCTGGTGCATAGCACAACAACGGTTGGAATTTTGAGTATCAAATTCCTCAGGGCTATCATGTTCCTCACTATGTCTGCAATCCGCACTGGCGAATTCCTAACTCCTCAGTCAGAACAAATTCCTCAGAGACCAGAAGAACTTCGTCTCTGTCACTGAAGAAATTTGACTGAACTGTATGAGATTTCCAATGGCTTCACTCGAAGGGATTGGTAGATGTAGGATTTGAGTTGAGCATCACTTGGAAAATTTTCCTTAGTATTTCCTCGACCCCCTTTAACAGTACGATGTTTCCTATGACTCAAGAAAGAGAAAAAGAAACTTCGAAAACAAAAGTCTTCACGCTTCATGTTCCTCGAATGAATACAAAGTCTTCAGGATCACACCAATTTCTTCACTTTCAAAGTCTTCAGAAAGTCTTCAGAAATCCAAAGTCTTCAGTCGAAGAACTTCATTTTTAGGGGTCGACTTTATCTGTAAATATCAAACTCCTCATAGACTTATAGACCTGTGTACACTCACAAACACATCAGTCCCTTAACCTATAAGTCTTCAATACACCAAAATCACTAAGGGGCACTCGATGCACTTACAATCTCCCCCCTTTTGGTGATTGATGACAATATAGGTTAAGTTTTCAACGGGGATAAACATATGAAGTGTAAATACTGATATTGAGGAATTTGATTGCAAGATATAGAAGAACTCCCCTGAAGGTGTGCATAGTGAGGAATTAGCTTTTGAAGCAATGCACACTTTGAAGAGTAGGATCATGGAGACCCCCCCTATATCTTGTAATCCATACACGCATTAATATGAACAATTTGAAATGCATGATGAAATATGGTGACTGATGTAATTGAGCATGTGTGCATTAACACATATGAGGAATAAGCATGCAGAAGAACACATCAAAAGTATCAGACCACCATCGGGTTTAAGTTTACAACTCGATGCAACAAAGTCTTCAAAAGAACAAGAGTTGTAACTTAGAAAAAAACGCCCATATAGATAGACCCGCTTGAAGACTAACTCAAATTTCTCCCCCTTTGTCATCGACTGACCAAGATCGAAAATGATGACTAACGCCCCTGAAGAATATCAAGTTGATGGAGGAGCGCGCGCGTTGTTGGGGCCGTTTGTTGTTGTAGGGCCTACCGCAGTGTCGTCCAAGTCTTCATGCTCATCGGTTTCGCGTGATGAAGAATATGAGCTGGCCACCAAGGAAGGAACTTTAGTCTTCTCGAATTTCTTCGCCGGTGGCGGCTGAGACCATTCAAAGTCCTGCTTGAAACCCATTTGCTTCAGATCATCTTCACCATACAGATGTGACAAAACAGCCCAGGTGCGACCGCAGACTTCATGGAGGTAGTAATGGTTCTTCTTCACTGCATTGTGTGTAGCAGTCATGTTGCGAAGAATTGAACCAAACTGATGCTTAACCCATTTGTGGTTTCGATCCACCTTCTGGTAAAGACTAAGAAGAAGCTCACGGTCAGTCATCACCCTGGGAGCTGTGACTTGAGGATTTGGCTTTGATACATTAGCGGCAGAATCATGAGTAGCAGAATCATCATTGGTGGAGTAAGATGCAGCTTTGCGAAACTAATCATCCAATGGACGAATGCCTTCATCAATAATTGCAGTAGCCTTGCACTTTTCATCAGATGAGGAAAATGTCCTCTTGAGGACTTCTATTCGGGGCAGGTAACTGACATGATTCTGAAAATCAACCTTGTAGTTGAGTGAAGACCTAGTTTTGAGGAATCTCATAATCCAGGGAGCATAAGGCTTCAAACTCAAACGGAGAGAGGGAAACATTTGCCAGAGTCCTCATGAAGAAATCATGGTAGTTGATAGGAATGCCATGTATGATATTGAATAGCAGATTCTTCATGATGCCAACAACTTCTTCATCATTTGAATCGTGGCATTTGATGAAGGAAATATGCCCTAGAGGCAATAATAAAGTTAGTATTTATTTCCTTATTTCATGATAAATGTTTATTATTCATGCTAGAATTGTATTAACCGGAAACACGATACATGTATGAATACATAAACAAACATAGTGTCACTAGTATGCCTCTACTTGACTAGCTCGTTGGTCAAAGATGGTTATGTTTCCTAACCATAGACATGAGTTGTCATTTGATTAACGAGATCAAATCATTAGGAGAATGATGTGATTGACTTGACCCATTCCGTTAGCTTAGCACTTGATCGTTTAGTTTGTTGCTATTGCTTTCTTCATGACTTATACATGTTCCTATGACTATGAGATTATGCAACTCCCGTTTACCGAAGGAACACTTTATGTGCTACCAAACGTCACAACATAACTGGGTGATTGTAAAGGTGCTCTACATGTGTCTCCAAAGGTTCTTGTTGGGTTGGCATATTTTGAGATTAGGATTTGTCACTCCGATTGTCGGAGAGGTATCTCTGGGCCCACTCGATAATGCACATCACTATAAGCCTTGCAAGCATTGTAACTAATGAGTTAGTTGCGGGATGATGTATTATGGAACGAGTAAAGAGACTTGCCGTTAACGAGATTGAACTAGGTATTGAGATACCGACGATCGAATCTCGGGCAAGTAACATACCGATGACAAAGGGAACACACGTATGTTGTTATGCGGTTTGACCGATAAAGATCTTCGTAGAATATGTAGGAGCCAATATGGGCATCCAGGTTCCGCTATTGGTTATTGACCAGAGAAGTGTCTCGGTCATGTCTACATAGTTCTCGAACCCGTAGGGTCCGCACGCTTAACGTTCGTTGATGATATAGTATTATATGAGTTATGTATGTTGGTGACCGAATGTTGTTCGAAGTCCCGGATGAGATCACGGACATGACGAGGAGCTTCGGAATGGTCCGAAGGTAAAGATTCATATATTGGATGATATGGTTAGGCCAAGGGGTCAGGCCCACGGGGCTATAAGTCGGTGCAAAAGGAGTTTTGCGGAGGCCAGGGGGCCAAACGCCGGAGACCCTGGCGTCTGGCCCTGGGCCAGACGCCGAGGCCCATGGCGTCTGGGCCAGACACCAAGGATTGTGGCGTTTGGTCCTGGAGTCCGAGTGGGACTCTTTCCTTTCGGGCAAAACCGACTTTGAGGAGGCTTTTGCTCCAAGTTTCGACCCCAGGGCTCAATATATAAATAGAGGGGCAGGGCTAGCACCAAAGACACATCAAGAAACACCAAGCCGTGTTCCGGCAACCCCGTCCCCTCTAGTTTATCCTCCGTCATAGTTTTCGTAGTGCTTAGGCAAAGCCCTGCGGATATTGTTCTTCACCAACACCGTCACCATGCCGTCGTGCTGCCAGAACTCATCTACTACTTCGCCCCTCTTGCTGGATCGAGAAGGCGAGGACGTCACTGAGCCGAACATGTGCAGAACTCGGAGGTCCCGTGCTTTCGGTACTTGGACCGGTCGGATCGTGAAGACGTATGACTACATCAACCGCGTTGATATAACGCTTCCGTGAACGGTCTACGAGGGTACGTAGACAACACTCTCTCCTCTCGTTGCTATGCATCACCATGATCCTGCGTGTGCGTAGGATTTTTTTTGAAATCACTACGTTCCCCAACAGTGGCATACGAGCCTGGGTTTATGCATTGATGTAATATGCACGAGTAGAACACAAGTGAGTTGTGGGGGATATAAGTCATACTGCTTACCAGCATGTCACACTTTGGTTCGGCGGTATTGTTGGATGAAGCAACCCGGACCGACATTACGCGTACGCTTACGCGAGACTTGGTTTTACCACCGTGCTATGCACACAGGTGACTAGCGGGTGTCAGTTTCTCCAACTTTAGTTGAACCGAGTGTGGCTACGCCCGGTCCTTGAGAAGGTTAAAACAACACTAACTTGACAAACTATTGTTGTGGTTTTGATGCGTAGGTAAGAACGGTTCTTGCTCAGCCCGTAGCAGCCACATAAAACTTGCAACAACAAAGTAGAGGACGTCTAACTTATTTTTGTAGGGCATGTTGTGATGTGATATGGTCAAGGCATGATGCTAAATTTTATTGTATGAGATGATCATGTTTTGTAACCAAGTTATCGGCAACAGGCATGATCCATATGGTTGTCGCTTTATTGTATGCAATGCAAATGCCCTGTAATGCTTTACTTTATCACTAAGCGGTAGCGATAGTCGTAGAAGCATAAGTTGGCGAGACGACAACGATGCTATGATGGAGATCAAGGTGTCGTGCCGGTGGCGATGGTGATCATGACGATGCTTCGGAGATGGAGATCACAAGCACAAGAAGATGATGGCCATATCATATCACATATATTGATTGCATGTGATGTTTATCTTTTATGCATCTTATCTTGCTTTGATTGATGGTAGCATTATAAGATGATCACTCACTAAATTATCAAGATATATGTGTTCTCCCTGAGTATGCACCGTTGCGAAAGTTCTTGGTGCTGAGACACCACGTGATGATCGGGTGTGATAGGCTCTACGTTCAAATACAACGGGTGCAAAATAGTTGCACACGCGGAATACTCAGGTTAAACTTGACGAGCCTAGCATATAACAGATATGGCCTCGGAACACTGAGACTGAAAGGTCGAGCGTGAATCATATAGTAGATATGATCAACATAGTGATGTTCACCATTGAAACTACTCCATCTCACGTGATGATCATACATGGTTTAGTTGATATGGATCACGTGATCACTTAGAGGATTAAGAGGGATGTCCATCTAAGTGGGAGTTCTTAAGTAATATGATTAATTGAACTTAAATTTATCATGAACTTAGTCCTGGTAGTATTAGCATATCTATGTTGTAGATCAATAGCTCGCATTTAGCTCCCCTATTTTATTTTTGATATGTTCCTAGAGAAAACTAAGTTGAAAGATGTTAGTAGCAATGATGCGGATTGGATCCGTGATCTGAGGTTTATCCTCATTGCTGCACAGAAGAATTATGTCCTTGATGCACCGCTAGGTGACAAACCTATTGCGGGAGCAGATGCAGATGTTATGAACGTTTGGCTAGCTCAATATGATGACTACTTGATAGTTTAGTGCACCATGCTTAAACGGCTTAGAATCGGGACTTCAAAGACATTTTGAACGTCATGGACCATATGAGATGTTCCAAGAGTTGAAGTTAATATTTCAAGCAAATACCCGAGTTGAGAGATATGAAGTCTCCAACAAGTTCTATAGCTAAAAGATGGAGGAGAATAACTCAAGCAGTGAGCATGTGCTTAGATTGTCTGGGTACTACAATCACTTGAATCAAGTGGGAGTTAATCTTCCAGATAAAATAGTGATTGACAGAATTCTCTGGTCACCATCACCAAGTTAGTAGAACTTCGTGATGAACTATAATATGCAAGGGATAGCGGAAATGATTCCCAAACTCTTCGTGATGCTGAAATCGACGAAGGTAGAAATCAAGAAAAGCATCAAGTGTTGATGGTAAACAAAACCACTAGTTTCAAGTAAAGGGACAAAGGGAAGAAAGGGGAACTTCAAGAAGAATGGCAAGCAAGTTGCTGCTCAAGTGAAAAAACCCAAGTCTGGACCTAAGCCTGAAACTGAGTGCTTCTACTTCAAAGGGACTGGTCACTGGAAGCGGAACTACCCCAAGTAATTGGCGGATAAGAAGGATGGCAAAGTGAACATAGGTATATTTGATATACATGTTATTGATGTGTACTTTACTAGTGTTTATAGCAACCCCTCAGTATTTGATACTAGTTCAGTTGCTAAGAATAGTAACTCGAAACGGGAGTTGCAGAATGAACAAAGACTAGTTAAGGGTGAAGTGACGATGTGTATTGGAAATGGTTCCAAGATTGATATGATCATCATCGCACACCCCCTATACTTTCGGGATTAGTGTTAAACCTAAACTAAATGTTATTTAGTGTTTGCGTTGAGCATGAATATGATTGGATCATGTTTATTGCAATACGGTTATTCCTGTAAGTTAGAGAATAATTGTTGTTCTGTTTACATGAATAAAACCTTCTATGGTCATACACGCAATGAAAATGGTTTGTTGGATCTCGATCGTGGTGATACACATTTTCATAATATTGAAGCCAAAAGATGCAAAGTTAATAATGATAGTGCAACTTATTTGTGGCACTGCTGTTTAGGTCATATTGGTGTAAAGCGCATGAAGAAAATCCATGCCGATGGGCTTTTGGAATCACTTGATTATGAATCAGTTGATGCTTGCGAACCATGCCTCATGGTCAAGATGACTAAGACTCCGTTCTCCGAAACAATGGAGCGAGCAACAGCTTTGTTGGAAATCATACAAACTGATGTATGTGGTCCGATGAGTATTGAGGCTCACGGCAGGTATCATTATTTTCTGATCTTCACAGATGATTTGAGCAGATATGAGTATATCTACTTGAAGAAACATAAGTCTAAAACATTTGAAAAGTTTAAAGAATTTTAGAGTGAAGTGGAAAATCATCGTAACAAGAAAATAAAAGTTTCTACGATATGATTGCAGAAGTAAAATATTTGAGTTACGAGTTTGGCCTTCAGTTAAAACAATGTGAAATAGTTTCACTACTCACGCCACCTGGAACACCATAGTGTAATGGTGTGTCCGAACGTCGTAACCGTACTTTATTTGATATAGTGCAATCTATGATGTCTCTTACCGATTTACCACTTTCGTTTTGGGGTTATGCATTAGAGACAGCTGCATTCACATTAAAAAGGGCACCATCTAAATCCGTTGAGACAACATTGTATGAACTGTGGTTTAGCAAGAAACCTAAGCTGTCATTTCTTAACGTTTGGGGTTGCGATGCTTGTGTGAAAAAGTTTCAACCTGATAAGCTCAGACCCAAATCAGAGAAGTGCGTCTTCATAGGATACCCAAAAGAAAATGTTGGGTACACCTTCTATCACATATCCGAAGGCAAGATATTCATTGCTGAGACTGGATCCTTTCTAGAGAAGGAGTTTCTCTCGAAATAAGTGAGTGGGAGGAAAGTAGAACTTGATGAGGTAACTGTACCTGCTCCCTTATTGGAAAGTAGTTCATCACAGAAATTTGTTCCTATGACTACTACACCAATTAGTGAGGAAGCTAATGATGATGATCATGTAACTTCAGATCAAGTTACTACCGAACCTCGTAGGTAAACCAGAGTGAGATCCGGACCAGAGTGGTATGATAATCCTGTTCTGGAGGTCATGTTACTTGACCATGACGAGCCTACAAACTATGAGGAAGCGATGATGAGCCCAAATTCCACGAAATGGCTTGAGGCCGTGAAATCTGAGATGAGATCCATGTATGAGAACAAAGTATGGACTTTGATTGACTTGCCCACTGATTGGCGAGCCATTGAGATTAAATGGATGTTCAAGAGGAAGACGGACGCTGATAGTAGTGTTACTATCTACAAAGCTAGAATTGTCGCAAAAAGGTTTTCGACAAGTTCAAGGTGTTGACTACGATGAGAGTTTCTCACTCGTATCTATGCTTAAGTCTGTCCGAATCATGTTAGTAAATTGCCACATTTTATGAAATCTAGCAAATGGATGTCAAAACTACATTCCTTAATGGATTTCTTAAAGAAGAGCTGTATATGATGCAACCAGGAGGTTTTGTCGATCCTAAAGGTGCTAACAAAATGTGTAAGCTCCAACGATCCATCTATCTACTGGTGCAAGCATCTCGGAGTTGGAATATACACTTTGATGAGTTGATCAAAGCATATAGTTTTATACAGACTTGCGGTGAAACCTGTATTTACAAGAAAGTGAGTGGGAACACTACAACATTTCTGATAAGATATGTGAATGACATATTGTTTATCGAAAATAATGTAGAATTTTTTGGAAAGCATAAAGGAGTATTTGAAAGGAGTTTTTCAAAGAAAGACCTCGGTGAAGCTGCTTACATATTGAGCATCAAGATCTATAGAGATAGATCAAGACGCTTGATAAGTTTTTTCAATGAGTACATACCTTGACAAGATTTTGAAGTAGTTCAAAATGGAACAGTCAAAGAAAGAGTTCTTGCCTGTGTTAAGAGATGTGTGAAATTGGGTAAGACTCAAAGCCCGACCACGACAGAAGATAGAGAGAGAATGAAAGTCATTCCCTATGCCCCAGCCATAGGTTCTATAAAGTATGCCATGCTGTGTACCAGATCTATTATATACCCTACAATGAGTTTGGCAAGGGAGTACAATAGTGATCTAGGAGTAGATCACTGGACATCGCTCAAAATTATCCTTAGTGGAATAAGGATATGTTTCTCGATTATGGAGGTGACAAAAGGTTCGTCGTAAAGGGTTACGTCAATGCAAATTTTGACACTGATCTAGATGACCCTAAGTCTCAGTCTGGATACATTTCCAAAATGGGAGCAATTAGCTAGAGTAGCTCCGTGCAGAGCATTGTTGACATAGAAATTTGCAAAATACATACGGATCTGAATGTGGCAGACCCGTAGACTAAACTTCTCTCACAAGCAAAACATGATCGCACCTTAGTACTCTTTGGGTGTTAATCACATAGCGATGTGAACTAGATTATTGACTCTAGTAAATCCTTTGGGTGTTGGTCACATGATGATGTGAACTATGGGTGTTAATCACATGGTGATGTGAACCATTGTGTTAAATCACATGGCAATGTGAACTAGATTATTGACTCTAGTGCAAGTGGGAGACTAAAGGAAATATGCCCTAGAGGCAATAATAAAGTTATTATTTATTTCCTTATTTCATGATAAATGTTTATTATTCATGCTAGAATTGTATTAACCGGAAACATGATACATGTATGAATACATAGACAAACATAGTGTCACTAGTATGCCTCTACTTGACTAGCTCATTGGTCAAAGATGGTTATGTTTCCTAACCATAGACATGAGTTGTCATTTGATTAACGGGATCAAATCATTAGGAGAATGATGTGATTGACTTGACCCATCCCGTTAGCTTAGCACTTGATCGTTTAGTTTGTTGCTATTGCTTTCTTCATGACTTATACATGTTCCTATGACTATGAGATTATGCAACTCCCGTTTATCGGAGGAACACTTTTTGTGCTACCAAATGTCACAACGTAACTGGGTGATTATAAAGGTGCTCTACATGTGTCTCCAAAGGTTCTTATTGGGTTGGCGTATTTCGAGATTAGGATTTGTCACTCCGATTGTCGGAGAGGTATCTCTGGGCCCACTCGGTAATGCACATCACTATAAGCCTTGCAAGCATTGTAACTAATGAGTTAGTTGCGGGATGATGTATTACGGAACGAGTAAAGAGACTTGCCGGTAATGAGAGTGAACTAGGTATTGAGATACCGACGATTGAATCTCGGGCAAGTAACATACCGATGACAAAGGGAACAAACGTATGTTGTTATGCGGTTTGACTGATATAGATCTTCGTATAATATGTAGGAGCCAATATGGGCATCCAGGTTCCGCTATTGGTTATTGACCAGAGAAGTGTCTCGGTCATGTCTACATAGTTCTCGAACCCGTAGGGTCCGCACGCTTAACGTTCATTGACGATATAGTATTATATGAGTTATGTATGTTGGTGACCGAATGTTGTTCGAAGTCCCGGATGAGATCACGGACATGACGAGGAGCTCCAGAATGGTCCGGCGGTAAAGATTCATATATTGGATGATATGGTTAGGCCAAGGGGTCAGGCCCACGGGGCTATAAGTCGGTGCAAAAGGAGTTTTGCGGAGGCCAAGAGGCCAAACGCCGGAGACCCTGGCTTCTGGCCCTGGGCCAGACGCCGAGGCCCATGGTGTCTGGGCCAGACGCCAAGGATTATGGCGTTTGGTCCTGGAGTCCGAGTGGGACTCTTGCCTTTCGGGCAAAACCGACTTTCAGGAGGCTTTTGCTCCAAGTTTCGACCCCAGGGCTCAACATATAAATAGAGGGGCAGGGCTAGGACCAAAGACACATCAAGAAACATCAAGGCGTGTGCCGGCAACCCTGTCCCCTCTAGTTTATCCTCCATCATAGTTTTCGTAGTGCTTAGTCGAAGCCCTGCGGATATTGTTCTTCACCAACACCGTCACCATGCCGTCGTGCTGCTAGAACTCATCTACTACTTCGCCCCTCTTGCTGGATCGAGAAGGCGAGGACATCACTGAGCAGAACATGTGCAGAACTTGGAGGTCCCATGCTTTCGGTACTTGGATCGGTTGGATCGTGAAGATGTACGACTACATCAACCGCGTTGATATAACGCTTCCGCGAACGGTCTACGAGGGTACGTTGAAACATCCCAAATTTTCAATTTGGAATGTTATACATAGATCATCCATGCATATCATATTTTACTGCATTTCGTTTTGCGATCCTCGAAACCTAAGCAACTCAAGGACCCTCGGAGAGAGTTGGGGATTTTCCAGTTTCATATGTGAGTTTTATCAAATATTGAAACGAGGAATTTTGGTTTTAATTATTTTTCTCTCCGAAAATATTTCATATTAAAATACATGACAGGAGTTAATATAACTTCTCCAAAATAAATGAAATATTGGAGGTAAAATATTAAAATCAAATATTTGATTTTTATCCGGAGTTTATCGCTATTTTATTCGAATTAGAAAAATTGCACGTTTTACAAAGTTGCATTTTAAGGCCAAGAAAATGTTCATCTTGTTCTAAATATTTTATTTAGACGGTGAAAATTTGTTTTGGCATTTTTAAATTTTTATTTTATTTTCTAGGATTTTTTAGTTTCGGTGGAATTATTTTAATAAAAAGTTTTAGCACCCGACTGGGCCGAAGCCCAGCCGAGCCGACCCGCTCCCCCGCACCGCCGCCTCGGACCAGGAGTCCGGCCGGGACTCCTCCTCCCCGCCGCCTTGCCCCTCCTCCAAGCCGCAACCCCCCTCCTTAAATACCACCCAACCCCGCCGCCACCACCACCCATCCCCGCCGCCGCAGCCCGCCCAACCACAGCGCCGCCGCCGCCCGTCGCCCCGCCTCCGCAGCCCGCCTCCCCGCCGCCGCAGCCCCGCCTCGCCGGAGGTAACACCGCCGTTGCCGCCGCCGGTTTTTTTAAAACCGATCCGGTTTTTTAGAAACCCTAGTTCATTTTTTAGATCGGTTCACCGGTTTTTAGAAACCCTGTACGTTTGTTCGTTAGCCTGTTCGTCAGTTTTCTTTTTCTAGGATTTCCCGCGATTATTTTCAATCGCGATTCCTGATTCAATTTTCGTTTTAGTTTATCTTTTCGCTCGTTTGTCGGAATCAGGTGATTCAAGCGCCTAGATCTTCGTCTTGAAACCCTCTTTCCATTTAACCAACTTGAACAATCTTTTACTACTGTAAAATTTGACTTTAGTCCAGATTAGTAAACAGATGTTGTTTCTTTCACCGTTTGAGTTTCGTTGCTTCGTTTGATTTGATTCTTTTCGCAAACCATTGAGATTTACCCGTGTTTCTTTGCTTGATTGCTTATGTATGCTTTTGATTGTTTGCGATAGAACACCCGAAGTGCAAAGCGTGCTACTACAAATCCCTAGGTTTTGCGGATCATCAGCAAGGCAAGTAACACTTTGATCATACCCCTTTATCACCCAGTTTTTATGCATTAGTTCCAATCCTCAAACATTGCATGGTTAGGATGTGATTAACATGTGGGTTGGGAAGTAGTTGATGAGGTAGAACCTATTGCCCTGTTATATTCAAACCCTTGGGAGTTACTCCTATGTATTGCTTATATTGCTATGTTATGCTCGTAGACATGGTGGGTGAGTGAAATCCATGACAGATGTGAGATTGTTAATTAATGGTTCAACTTAAGGTGGCAACTTGAATACACATCTGGGTGGATTGTTTGTTGGGCACCTGGGGAATCCAATGTTGTCCTAGGATATCCCGGAGTACCCGTGTGATAATCCTATGGTCTGCCACCCAGGCTCAAAGGGAACTGAGATATTTTCATGCTAGAAACTTCCGTTTGCAGGCACAAGCTATTATGGGCTCTAGCATAGTTGAGTAAGTTGCGTGAAGCTTCCGAAGAGGTGGATCAGCAGGTAGTGGGATGTAGGTTGGTATGGTCTACCCGGAGTAAGGAGTTAATGCTTCTGAAAGACTGTGTCTCGGTCATCCGTTTCTCAAACACCCTGTAGTGCGAGATATCCAATGGAGGAGATCGAGTCTTGTGGGGAAAGTGCGCAAACCTCTGCAGAGTGTATAAACTAATCATGGTTAGCCGTGTCCCCGGTTATGGACATCTTAAGTATCTAGTACTTGGAGTATCATAAGTATCTCGTCACTCTAAACTAATATTGTTGGGTTGTTAATTACTTTAATTGGGATTGAGTTGGAGGAACCTTCTCAATGATGTTTCAACTACCATGATAGTTAAATAAAATCTATTCCTTTGTTGTAGGGAAAAATTGGCTTTTCGCAAAAACTATAACCATAGAGCTTTCCACCAGCCAAATATGCATGTAGTGATAGCATTATTCTGTTCTTGCTCTACAGTGTTATCTTGCCAGCATATTCCATGTGCTGACCCATTTTCGGCCTGCAACGTATTATGTTGCAGACTTTTCAGACGAGGAGTAAGGTTCGTTAGGTCGTTGCCGTGCAACTTAGCTATGCCGTTGGAGTTGATGGACTCACATTATCTTCCAAGCCTTCCGCTGTTATCGTATTAGATGGCCATAAGCCATATTTATTGTAATAAGTTCTCTTTTAAGACATTCGATGTAATAAGTGTGTGATTGCTACTCTGTTATAAATCCTCGAGTACTGTGTGTGTCAGCATTACCGATCCAGGGATGACACTGAAGCATAGAGACTTGGTCATTTGAGGTCGGGTCGCTACAAGATGGTATCAGAGCACACGCTGAGTGTAGGACACAACCACTAAGCTAAAGCCCTAGATCACTATTCTCTTCTCATTTCTGACTCCTCTCCATTTTCTACTCTTTAGGATGGCGGATGCAAGGAACAAGTTTGCACAACCAGATGAAGAAGCACCTTTTGGACGACACTTGAAGGAAGTCACTAGGTACCTGAACATTGGATACCAAGCTTCACCGGGACTTACAACGCCACATTACTAGAAGAGGAGCGATGGATGATTCAAGTTCAAGTTCCAGGAAGGACATGCTGGAAATATGCCCTACGGGCAATAATAAAATGGTTATTATTATATTTCCTTGTTCATGATAATTTTCTATTGTTCATGCTATAATTGTGTTATCCGGAAATCGTAATACATGTGTGAATACATAGACCACAACACGTCCCTAGTGAGCCTCTAGTTGACTAGCTCGTTGATCAAAAGATAGTCATGGTTTCCTGACTATGGACATTAGATGTCATTGATAACGGGATCACATCATTAGGAGAATGATGTGATGGACAAGACCCAATCCTAAGCATAGCTCAAAGATCGTGTAGTTCGTTTGCTAAAGCTTTTCCGAATGTCAAGTATCATTTCCTTAGACCATGAGGTTGTGCAAATCCCGGTACCGTAGGAGTGCTTTGGGTGTGCCAAACATCACAACGTAACTGGGTGACTATAAAGGTGCACTATGGGTATCTCCGAAAGTGTCTGTTGGGTTGGCACGAATCGAGACTCGGATTTGTCACTCCGTATGACGGAGAGGTATCTCTGGGCCCACTCGGTAATGCATCATCATAATGAACTCAATGTGACCAAGTGGTTGATCACGGGATCATGCATTACGGTACGAGTAAAGTGACTTGCCGGTAACGAGATTGAACGAGGTATTGGGATACCGATGACCGGGTCTCGGGCAAGTAACGTACCGATTGACAAAGGGAATTGTATACGGGATTGATTGAATCCTCGACATCGTGGTTCATCTGATGAGATCATCGAGGAGCATGTGGGAGCCAACATGGGTATCCAGATCCCGCTGTTGGTTATTGACCGGAGAGTCGTCTCGGTCATGTCTGCGTGTCTCCCGAACCCGTAGGGTCTACACACTTAAGGTTCAGTGACGCTAGGGTTGTTGAGATATTAGTATACGGTAACCCGAAAGTTGTTCGGAGTCTCGGATGAGATCCCGGACGTCACGAGGAGTTCCGGAATGGTCCGGAGGTGAAGATTTATATATAGGAAGTCAAGTTTCAGCCATCGGGAAAGTTTCGGGGGTAATCGGTATTGTACCGGGACCACCGGAAGGGTCCCGGGAGTCCACCAGGTGGGGCCACCTATCCCGGAGGGCCCCATGGGCTGAAGTGGGAGGGGAACCAGCCCCTAGTGGGCTGGTGCGCCCCCCTTGGGCCTCCCCCTGCGCCTAGGGTTCGAAACCCTAGGGGTGGGGGCGCCCCACTTGGCTTGGGGGGCAAGCCACCCCCCTTGGCTGCCGCCCCCCTTGGAGATCCCATCTCCTAGGGCCGCCCCCCCTAGGGGTCCTATATATAGTGGGGGGAGGGAGGGAAGCCACACCCTAGCCCCTGGTTCCTCCCTCTCCCTCCCGTGACACCTCTCCCTCTCACTAAGCTTGGCGAAGCCCTGCCGAGATCGCCGTTGCTTCCACCACCACGCCGTCGTGCTACTGGATCTCCATCAACCTCTCCTTTCCCCTTGCTGGATCAAGTTGGAGGAGACGTCTTCCCAACCGTACGTGTGTTGAACGCAGAGGTGCCGTCCGTTCGACGCTAGGTCATCGGTGATCTGGATCACAACGAGTACGACTCCATCAACCCCGTTCTCTTGAACGCTTCCGCTCGCGATCTACAAGGGTATGTAGATGCACTCCCCTCTCCCTCGTTGCTAGATGACTCCATAGATTGATCTTGGTGATGCGTAGAAAATTTTAAAATTCTGCTACGTTCCCCAACAGTGGCATCATGAGCTAGGTCTATGCGTAGTTTCTATGCACGAGTAGAACACAAAGCAGTTGTGGGCGTCGATATTGTCAATTTACTTGCCGTTACTAGTCTTATCTTGATTCGGCGGCATCGTGGGATGAAGCGGCCCGGACCGACCTTACACGTACGCTTACGTGAGACTGGTTCCACCGACTGACATGCACTAGTTGCATAAGGTGGCTAGCGGGTGTCTGTCTCTCCCACTTTAGTCGGATCGGATTCGATGAAAAGGGTCCTTATGAAGGGTAAATAGAAATTGGCATATCACGTTATGGTTTTTGCATAGGTAAGAAACGTTCTCGCTAGAAACCTATAGCAGCCACGTAAAAACTAGCAACAACAATTAGAGGACGTCTAACTTGTTTTTGCAGCATGTGCCGTGTGATGTGATATGGCGAAAAGGATGTGATGAATGATATATGTGATGTATGAGATTGATCATGTTCTTGTAATAGGAATCACGACTTGCATGTTGATGAGTATGACAACTGGCAGGAGCCATAGGAGTTGTCTTAATTTATTTATGACCTGCGTGTCAACATAAACGTCATGTAATTACTTTACTTTATTGCTAAAGAGTTAGCCATAGTAGTAGAAGTAATAGATGACGAGACAACTTCAAGAAGACACGATGATGGAGATCATGGTGTCATACCAGTGACAACGATGATCATGGAGCCCCGAAGATGGAGATCAAAAGGAGCAAGTGATATTGGCCATATCATGTCACTATTTGATTGCATGTGATGTTTATCATGTTATACATCTTATTTGCTTAGAACGACGGTAGCTTAAATAAGATGATCCCTCATAATAATTTCAAGAAAGTGTTCCCCCTAACTGTGCACCATTGCGAAGGTTCGTTGTTTCGAAGCACCATGTGATGATCGGGTGTGATAGATTCTAATGTTCGAATACAACGGGTGTAAGCCAGATTTACACACGCAATACACTTAGGTTGACTTGACAAGCCTAGCATGTACAGACATGGCCTCGGAACACGGAAGACCAAAAGGTCGAGCATGAGTCGTATAGAAGATACGATCAACATGAAGATGTTCACCGATGTTGACTAGTCCGTCTCACGTGATGATCGGACACGGCCTAGTTGACTCAGATCATGTTTCACTTATATGACTAGAGGGATGTCTATCTAAGTGGGAGTTCATTGAATAATTTGATTAGATGAACTTAGTCTAAAATCTTTACAATATGTCTTGTAGATCAAATGGCCCACATTGTCCTCAACTTCAACGCGTTCCTAGAGAAAACCAAACTGAAAGATGATGGCAGCAACTATACGGACTGGGTCTGAAACCTGAGGATCATCCTCATAGCTTCCAAGAAAGATTATGTCCTAGAAGCACCGCTAGGTGACGCACCCATCCCAGAGAACCAAGACGTTATGAACGCTTGGCAGTCACGTGCTGATGATTACTCCCTCGTTCAGTGCGGCATGCTTTATAGCTTAGAACCGGGGCTCCAAAAGCATTTTGAGCAACATGGAGCATATGAGATGTTCGAAGAGCTGAAAATGGTTTTCCAAGCTCATGCCCAGGTCGAGAGATATGAAGTCTCCGACAAGTTCTTCAGTTGTAAGATGGAGGAAAATAGTTCTGTTAGTGAGCACATACTCAAAATGTCTGGGTTGCATAACCGCTTGACTCAGCTGGGAGTTAATCTCCCAGATGACGCGGTCATTGACAGAATCCTTCAGTTGCTTCCACCGAGCTACAAGAGCTTTGTGATGAACTTCAATATGCAGGGGATGGAAAAGACCATTCCTGAGGTATATTCAAGAGAGAATTCCTTATTTGGCCCTTCCTTAAAATTTGGTTCCCTTTCTGACCCTACTAAAAAAATCTTCCTATTCTAACACTCAAACTTCAGTTTGTTCCCTATATGACATTTCCGTCAGTTTTGGCCACTAACACCGTTAAATCCGACATGAAAAGTCCATTTTACCCTTGGTGTAGTTTTTGACCAAAATTGTGAACTGGAAGTCAAAAGCAATGGTGATGTGATCTGTTTTGTCTTGAATACACTACCAAATGAAACTGAATATTCTATTTAGCACATATTTAATTTTAATTGGATAACTGGACAGAACCACCCTTGTATTTTGATGATATATCCCCTGTACAGTTCATATATGCACAAATTATAATATACTTGGAGCAGATTCACATGTATGCAAACTAAAATTTCATACAAACTTGGTCCAGGTTCACACATGTCAAATACAACACATAAAGTTCCCAACAGTCCAGGTTCACATAAAGTTCCAATAGTCCAGGTCCAGGTCCTCTACACACATTCAGGTTCACATAGCATGTACAAAAGCCCAGGTTCACATATATATCACATAAACACCTCAAAAGTTTCCAAAATGAACCATGATATGGAAAGGGATCCAATGAGAATCACAAGCTAAGTCTCCTTTTGCTTCGTGTGCTCATTGCAGGGCTGGCAGGATTAATTTTTTTGCTTCGTGTGCCCATTGCAGGGCTGTCATGTGGCACCATAGGAAGGTGTGTCAACTTATCAGCAACCTCTTTGCTTGTTCTTTTGACATGTACCTTCACATCAACAGATGTTCTTGATCTACACATACACATTCATGGCAGCACATCATACATCACATATAGTAGCCCAGATTAACAATGGAACAATGCATAGTGAGAAACAACCATAGATTACCTTTTTGCTACACCGGATCCAGATTTACTCCATTTCCCTTTTTCCTTAGTTGTTTTCACCAACATTTGGCTATAGTGAGAAGAATGCAATTAGAATACAAAACCAAGCTTTCATCTATTCTACTACAAAATTCAGAACTAGTTCTTACCTTTTTGATGCTCCAGTAATTGAGTTATCATGTTTTCTCTTTTTCGTAGTTGTAGGTTCCAAGCTTTGGCTATGGTGAGAAGTTACTTAGAATTCAAACACATATTTCATTTAATTATGAGCATGAGTGTAAAGTGGCTAACCTTGGCGGAAAGCACATAGAGGCTGTTGGAGCATCATCCTCATAAGGCACAATTGATGCTTTGGTGGTCTTTGCCCTCTTCTTTGGTGGTCCTCTACATGAGCAACAACAAAGTAGTTAACATGTATGGCTTCTTACAAAATAAATGCAAGTGAAGCAAGTTACACAATTAAATTGATTACCTCATAGCTAAAATAGCAGCAATGTCATCTGGGTTACCCTTCTTGCATTTATGCCAATGATGCCCATAGTCCTTACAAATAGGGCATAAGTGTTGGCCGCTTTTTCTTTTCTTCTCACCAAAGCCTTTATACCTCTCATTTTTATGCCTACCCGCCGTGGATTTAAGTAGTGGTGGATACATGAAGAATCCATGGTTAGATTTAGGCCATTGGTTCTTGTCAACCATGGCAGGAATTAGTTGGTCATAGGCTGCTCTAAATTTGTCAATGGAGTAATACAAGTCCACATAATTCTGTATGTGTGCATTGATAAGAGATGTGATAAATGCTAGACCATGTTTGCAAGGAAGGCCAGAAACTTGCCATTGTCTACAAGAACATGTCCTATCAAGCAAGTTGACCACAAACCTAAAGCCGCTGCCTCCCAATGCTGTCACTTCAGCAACTTCTTCTGAGCTTTCTACCACCTCCAAGTTTAATTCTCTAGTCTTTGCATTCAACTTCTTAATTATGTGGGGAAGAATCAACCCAACCAACTTCCTTGCTACTTTCCTCCTTCGGTTCCACATGATCATAATCATCTGCCTAACCTTATCAAAGAAGTCGTCCAAGTTCAAGGACTTGTGGTGCTTAATCCAATTATTGAAGCACTCAGCCAAGTTGTTTGTAACATAATCCACCTTGGAAATTGTTGAGAACTGACTCCTAGACCACAACCTAGTGTGCCACCTCCTAAGATATGCAGTTGCCGCTGGCTTTGCTATGTCCATTGCAACCCAATTTTTTTCAAATATATATGGGTTCCATGAGTAAGCAGCAGCCCAAAGGTGGTCATCAAACACCTTTCCATGAAACTTCTTCTTGAAGTTGGACACCAAGTGAAACATACATTCCCTATGTTCAGCCTCTGGAAACACTTCTTTTACACCTGTCATCACTGGTTGCCCAGCATCGGTGCATATGGTTAAACCCCTTGGGGATCCTACGGCTTGTCTAACCATTTGCATGAACCAGGTCCAATTCTCATTAGTTTCAGAATCAAAAACACCCATACAAACTGGATACATCCAACTATGGCCATCAACGGCGGTAGCACTAGCCAGCTGCCCCTTGAACCTGCCTGTCAAGAAGGTGCTATCTACTGCCAAGTATGGCCTACAGCCATTAAGGAACCCGTCGATGCAAGGCTTGAAAGCGACACAAATTCTTTTAAATCTGATTTTATCTTTTATTGTGTAATGATCAATGATCACTATGCTACCAGGGCAACAACTTTCAATTTGTGCCTTGAAACTATACAGATTATCAAAGCTTGTATCCCAATCACCATATAGTTCCTTCAAGGCTAGCAGCTTACCCATATAGACTCTCTTAGAGTTGATGTCGATTCCATGATGCTCTTTAAGCTTCTTTCGCAATGCCTTTGGTCCTAGAGTTGCATCCTCAATTAGCCAGTCCTTCACGTGCTCACATATCCACTGCTTGTTTGCATTCTTCAACTTCTTGTTTCTTTTTGTACTAGAGCAATCATGACCAGAAGGGTTCTTTCTCACCTACAAAAGATGAACATAGAAAATTAGTACTAGAGTAAAGATCATGACCACAAATTAAGCACACATGAGTAAAGATCATGACCACAAATTAGTACTAGAAAATTACCATTACTGTGCACTCATCTTCCATTGTAGAAGCATATATCCTCCATGGACACTTATCTTCATCCCTTCTTAAACAATAAGCTCTGAACCTATGTGGTGCACTCTTTTCGGTGTCAAACTCAAATTCATGTTTGATTGCATGCTGAGAAAGCGCCAATTTAAAATCTGCCATATTGGGATATTTTCTTCCTTCGTTCATTGGAGGATCTAATTTATTATATTCAAAGTGTGGTGCATTATCTGCCTCGTGACATTCCTCATCTTCCTCTACTTCAACCTCTAAAATGCTCTCATCCTCGCTCTCAGCCTCGCTCTCATGATCAGGAACATAGTCTTTGTCCTTTTCTTTATTGGAACAAGGAACCATGATAAGAGGTACAGGTTCATCCTCTAAATAAATATTTTCCTCATCAACACCAACATGCTCCTTCTCAGGTACTGGGTTGCGAAGATAATCATCATCATCTTGTTCTATGTTGTTAGGTTGGCTATGCACATCACTATGCCACTCTGTGATAGGCTCATATGGTTCCGATGGATCACAATATGCAACAAACATGTGCACAACCTTTGTCTTAGAGTGTTTCTCAGACATCAACACTAATTCTTGGTCAGATGTTACTTCAGGGTAGATTTTAAGAAAATCATCATAGTACTGAACATGTGCAACTTCCAAATAACGAGGCGAGTACTGCTCTATGATTGATTCAACCAAGTCCTTATAATTTGTTAAGTCGGAATCAATAACCTTATCAAAACAGAAGCATTTGATATCCTTTCTAGCCTTTTTTGGGTTGCCAAGCAAATTGATTTTTAGCACATAAGTTGAATTTCTATCCATCCTGTAAAAACCAAATAAACTTAATCATGAGTACTTTCTACTCCTTGGGGATCCTCGGTCTTCCTTATACAGTAGCATGTGTAAACAACCCATGTGCAAAAGACCAATTGTGTATGAACATATTTGCTTTATATTTTAACACATTATAACTAATCTGTTGCAGATTTGACAGCAAATATCCATCTCTAAATGAAACTCCTAAGTAATCTGTTGCATCTTGACAAATCTAGAAGAGAGGTGCAGCAAATATGTTGCATTTGGGATCCATCTCTAAGTAATCTTCAAGGCCATCTCTAAGTAATCTGTCAAATTTAAAGAAGAGATGACTCACCCATCTAGACAAGCAGATGTAGCCGCATCCTTCGGTGGTACTTGGCCTCGCTCGGGTGCTGCCCCTTGACCGCGCAAGGCTGAGACCGCCGCACGACCGGCCTCCCCACCATGGCCGCCCTCCGCCTCCCCACCATGTCCGCCTTGCCCGTCCTCCGCAGGTTTGCCGCCCCCCGCCTCTCCACCATGGCCGCCTCGCCCTCCTCCACGGGTTGGCCGCCCCCCGCCTCCCCACCATGGCC